>NC_047517.1:11607100-11637100 GCF_902827115.2 Pseudochaenichthys georgianus | reverse complement strand
TGGTTGCTATGCAACAACACTAACAGCTAGCGAACATATTAGACAGAGAGCGTTGATCCATTATTTGGCTATGTATTTACATTCATGTGTATGTTGCCGTTTATTGTGCAGCCACTGAAAACCTGTCCAGCATCAGTAGCATGGCTTACGTGGTTACTTGTTGAGGTTGTTCTAGGCTGTTGCTTGGCGTGGTGAGAATATTGCTCCACTTTCTCCGGTCCCCGAGATTTGGCTTCCAGCAGCTCTGGAGAGAGCTTTCGCACCTGTGGCCACTAACGGTCATACTTTCTCTGCTTTGTTTCAAGACCCGCATCAGAAAGCTTTTGAATGGTGGCACTTTTCCAGTTGGTCTACCTGCTCTTCACGGAGCTCTGCATGTCGTCGTTTAGGTGCTTTTTCTTCTGGAGATAGGCACTGCTCAATCCACTCCTCCATAGTAAGACCCCCCGGAGGTCGAAGTTAATCTTAAATGTTTCCATTTTATGCTTTGTAAGTTTGTTTCGTAACAGAAGAAATGTAAATATATTTATAAAACTGACAAGTCAAATCAAGCAATCTGATTGGCCGATAGTATTTTTGCGGACCTCTTTGATTACAGATTTGAAAACATCGTTGCTTGCTTTAAAAGTAGCACAACTCATTATGTCAGACCTTGGAAAGTATCTAGATATCCCTGCCCTAATGCCAAAGGAACTGCACACTGAATATGTTTTGCCGTTTGATGTGTATGTCTGGACCGCTGCGTAAAAAGGAGGGTTTCTGCCCCGTTACTTCTCCGCTGCTTTCTTGTTCCAGTATGAAAAGCAAACTGCAGGCAGTTTGCTTTTCAGCCTAACGGTATACTGTTTTTCTGAGACGCGGAGGGATACTGACTTGTTGTGAAAAGTAACTTACAATTCTACCCGTGGTATACGCTCAGTATATCACGGCTAAGAACCAATCAGATTGCTTGATTTGACTTGTCCGTTTTATAAATATGTATTATACTCTTATAAGATGTATGTAGATATGTCATCTCCGGCCTTGTCAGGTATTGAACAATCAATACATAAAGAACACAGAATTATTAAATATAAAACACAGAATTTGTGTGATTATACTAAATGATTTACAAATAAACACCACTGCATATTTAACTGTTACACATGCTGATGTAACGCAAATGTTTCCAACTTGGGATCAATAAATTATATCTTATCTTAAGTTGATCGATGGCTTCTGCCATATTTGCTAAATTTGCCTCTGAACCTTGACAAGTGCACGTTTCAGGCTTATCAATTAATGTAATGTAATGTTATCAATTAACAACAGAAGGGGTCACAAACATAAGACCAGCTGTTAAATAAAGCTCTTCTGACCTTAGCTCGCATGTGTATATATATATATTAATGCTGCCCATTATGGGCACAAGCCATTTTCACCCTTTTATTAATTATATGTTTTAAATTTGAGTGTTTCCTATCCCCTAAACCTCCCGGGATGTACACAGTTTAATACTGGCAACTTCTTATTATGGGAAATATGAAAACGTCTTTTAAAACTACAATTCCCAGTAGAGACGTGCCATAGATAGAGAACATGTTGCGAAACAGAATAGCCAGCATGTGTGGTTCTGGGGACGGGGTGGGGGAGGGCCCGTTCAAATCCAGTATTGGACAGTCTGCCCTGGTTCCATCCCATTTCAAGTGCTGTTCGACGCTCGGCGTAACCCTCGGAGCACACTCTTCAATCACAGAGCTTGAGGACTATCACGGGGTTTGTCAAGCGAAGCGGAGAGAATACTTACTTCCGGGTGTAATATTCTCTAAAGCAAATGAGCTGCTCCGACCCTCGGTCCTGACGGACTCCAAGTTGTGTTTATTAAGCAAACAAATAAATAAACATAAGGATAAGTATGTGTTATTGTTGAGTAAATGGAGAATTGCACAGGGGAAAATAACGAAGGCTATCTAATAACCCAGCGGTCTAGTAGTTAATAAAAAACAATAATATCAAAACAAAATATTACTACTAACTTTATTGTGAAATTCAAACTGAACGGTAAAAGAATAGTTTCCTGTCTATTCTGAGCCCGATCTCTGTAGATAAAAAAAAAAGAACTACGACAGATGTGTAATATATTTAATGCAGCCGAACCATTTATTACAATGCATTCATGTGATGACTTTCAAAGAGTAAAGCAAGCACTGCTGAATAAAGTATGATTTTATCTTTTACGAAACGTTTTTTTCATATGGAATAAAGTTGGAGGTCAACCAATCACAGAGCTTGAGAACTAATCACGTGGTTTGTCAAACAGAGCACATGGTGTAGTCCTAAACGTTAGCTGGGGATTCTGGGTAGTGTAGTGTCTTCTGCCATCCTTTACTCCGAAAAAATATTTGTTTCTCTGAATCGAAGGGGAAAAATACAAAAGCATTGCACACAATTTAAACCAATCAATGTTGTGTAATTAACAAGGATAATCTGGTGTTTCTGAGTTGATGAGTAGTGCAGATATCACTGTAAAATCAATCGACAGTAAGGGGAATACTTACTTCCGGCTGTACAATTCGCCGTTATCCAATGGGAATGGTGGCTCACATTGCCTTTAAGGGCAGCCGCCACAAACAAATGCCGTGCTTCGATGAGCGTCAAATCCCGCCGCAGATGGGAATACATTGCAATCAGTTGAAAGCTATTTGCGTCCCTTTATGAAGCTGAAGGAGCCTAGGAGCATCACAACTGCACGCCACGGGACCCTGACCAAACGTCGCTCCTGGACAATTATGGAGTGAGAGTGTGTTGACCAATCACGGCTTTGATACGGCCACTAGTGCAGGTGAAGAGATGTTGGTGAAAAGACAGTTTCAGTCCGGCACAAGCAAGAAGGAAAAAAACAAAACATGAAGAAACTAGAGCAGGGGGGTCAAACTCAAATACACAGTGGGCCAAAATAAAAAAATGGGTACTAGTCGTGGGCCGGACTGGTTCAATGTTTATTGCAGAACTTATTGAAATGAACTTATTGCACATATTAAACCTGGAACTAACTAAGCTTAAACTATTGCCTATAAAAACAACATTAAACAATCAGTTGCATTCATTTCTTATGGCTCTATCTGCAGCTTTTCCAGAGTCATTTCTTATGATTAAAATTTTCCCACAGGCCAACAACAGCTTCAACAAAACTATTCCCCTCAAAGAGAAAACCAAACATGCCCTGTTGTCGTGAGAGAGAAAGTGCAGAAGGAAGCATCCATTAAACTCAGTGTGCTGCTCTGTGATGCTAGTTCAGATACTTGGCATCTCATTTCGGGTGCAAGGTCATCAATGTTTGGGCTCTGAGCGGAGGAGACCCTCAGGATGGAGTGAAGGTGTGCGTGCAATATACCGGTGGGCCAGATCTAATAGGAATTAGAAATTATCCTGCGGGCCGAAATTAAATCCACCACGGGCCTGATTTGGCCCCTGGGCCTTGAGTTTGACACGTGTGAACTAGAGCATCACTCGATGGTGGGTTATTGTATGAGTCAAATGTACAACTTGCGAATGTTGTATAAGTCAAATTGCCAATTGCCATATTAAAACATCAGCTGCAATTCACGACATGAAGAAGGCAGTCTCTGCATAGCATACATGCTAATGGAGATGCAGTTATTTGCAGCATTCTTTATTTACCATTCATTCAAGTATGTGATGCCTTTTATCTGCTAATGTGCAGGAGGAGGAGAGATAAACTGTCTGTCTAGTTGGCTTACATAACAGTTAAAGTTTAGAGCCAAAAAAACATGGAGCATTTTTTCCCCTTTTATTCATTTTTATGTCAATTTGCACATTTCATGGTGATGCTCAGCCTCTCCCCTTAACTCCTAACAGTCATCATCATGTCAACCACAACACAGAGAAATACTGATAGGAATGCGGGTGTAGTTGTTGATACATTGCTGACAGAGGGAACTAGAATACAGATTTAAGAAATATCATCTCACAATGTCGCAAGTTGGCCAGGGGGCGGCCCTGACCATGCAGGTAGTTATGCTTTTACATGCCATGGTTTTTTAGATATCCATATTAATATTTCTGTCTCTGGCCCAATGTAATGTTATATTAGGTAAATGGATTTTATCTTGTGTCACTTCTTGCTTTAAAAAAAACGGAATGACAACTTTTCACTAGAATTTAATTTACCAAAGCATAAAGGTGAAACTACTTTTTGTCAGAAGAGAAAAGTGTTTATAGTTGTTCCAAAGGGCCACACTGATGGGCGGGTTAACATATTGAAAGTGTGGGGTGGGGGGTGCAATAACTGTTAAACTATGGGGATAATGACACACACCTTTGGACAATCTCTCCTGGAACATGTTCACAGTCTTTCACGGAACACGATTGAAAGTAAAGCCTGTCAGATATTTACATTGTCAGGGAACACTAAAGGTAAGGCCAGTGGCGTTTTTATATTTACAAAAGTGGTGGGGCACGAACAGTGTATATATAAGCTTCTGGTGCTTTTTTAAACACGTAAACAAATAGCTGTGGGCTATCCATGGTCCCGATAGAGAGAGAGATCAATCGATCCAGCAGAGCAATAGCCGTTAGGCAAAACACAGAAGATCAACAAAATATATGACATAAAATAAATTTACCGAAGTAGAAGTAGTCAACTTCATTCATTTTCTTTCCGTTTTACTGATTTGAATCGCTATACGCTGCTCTCTCTCTCGTCTCTTCTTCACAAATAACCACTATTTTTGCGGCACACGTACTTACAGCCAATCAGCTCTCTGAATTATGAGATGACGTTTGGTAGGTATGTCAGCACAGTGCCCCTATGGTGATTATTTTTTTGCTGCACACATTGAATAGAAAAATACTCAGCAGCCATTCACTTTGACAGCAGAAAGAGGGGCTAGATCGGGGCTTGACCCACGTCGCTCAAAACGGCTCAATAGGCACACTGTAGACACTAATTAGAAGAACACAGACTAAAACAGCAATGTACAGACGAATCGGATGATTAAACATGATCTTAAAATATATTTTAAGATGTATTTTTTTAGCAATTATTATTTGAATTACTTTCTGCTGACACTGACCTGCCCCTAATCACCAGTCGCCACTGGGTAAGGCAGACAACATGTTTTTGTTACATTTGAGGGAACTGAACCTTTCAGACTGAATAGTCTGCCCCTCCACGTGAGGTCGGCCCAGACACTAGGGGTTTTTCAATCTACACTAAAAACACACTTTTTCTCTCTGGCCTTCTAGTCAGAGCGGAGCATGACACCTGTGTTATTGGTTTTTATATTTCTGTTGTAAATGATTGTCTTTCACTGTGATTGTAGTAATGTGTTTTTAGTACAAGTACAGCACATTGGCTCGACCAAAAATCGCTTTTAAATGTGCTTTATAAATAAAACTTGATTTGATTTGATTTCAAATTATTTAAATCCTACTAAGATTTTTTTCACTGATAGTGTTTCAGGAAAACCTCTAATATCTTTGCTCTAACATGTCCACCTCCAACAATATGTGATATACAGAACCATTTTATTCCTTCAAAAGTGAAGTGCTCCTGAGCTTTTCAGTCAAGAACCATCTTCACCATTTTACCTTCCTTCTTTATTTGCCAGTTTGCAGGTTAGTACATCTGACTTTGCCTGGATATGGTATGAGTGCATTTATGTCTGTGTGTATTTGTGTGTCCCCGGGGGGTTTCTTTCTGCCTGTCCCAGTGATAAGGCGTAGGGAGCAGGCCCAGTGTTACCAGGCCAGTCACACATAGAGATAGGAGCAGATAACATTCACTGGAAGAACGGCTGCAGGCTCGACACAGCCCTGAACACAACCCAGAATACAGTGTGTGTTTAGTAGCCATTGTGTGTGTGTTTGTGCAGACATATAGGCCTATAAACTGTGTACATCTGTGTGTCTGGGAGCAATCTTTTGCACATGGGTCTGTGAGCGTGCCTCCCTACAGACGATTATGAGGGGTTATTACTTTAAGAAAAAAATAAGAGTTTTAAAGAACTCCTTTGTGGTTTGGGCCGCTATGCTACACTGTTCCACTGATTCTGACTGCTAGAGGCTTCATACAAGTTATGGTTTGATAATGTGGATTTCCTTATTTTTTAACACATTTTCCAAGGGACATTTTACGAGCACTATGCTTTCCTTCAACACCGTCATATTCCAGGATACACTTACATATGTTACGACTTGTGCTTAGGCCGTGATTCAAAAAACCAAAAATATTTTATAATGTTTGAGACAATGCGCTATAGGGAAATATTCCATTCAAATTCGCCTTTGGTGTGTGTTGTTACTGTACTGCAGTGTTGGGCAGCATGACAGTCATGTGGCGATTTGTCTACATGTATCTGACAGGTTAGAGATAGGCAGCTAACATGCCAAAAAAAAGCAACTGTAGTAAGCCTACATGTACAGAAATCATTACTTTGGTTGTATTCAGTTTGGAGTGTGAGTAAAGTCCCTAAGGCTAAGCTGTATGTTGGTGGTCAGTAAGTATTTCAGAGAGAGAGGGCCGAGTGGAACAAGATGGCAGCCTGAGCTGAGAGCTCCGCACAACCTCAGTGATTAATTTGTGTTTTTTACCTCCACTCTATTATTGACTATAGTTAAGAGTTGACATCTATGGAAAGACTCCTGCTACAAAAAGAAAGAAAAAGAAGGAAGGATGCCAAGAAAAAACCCACGAGGCAACCAAGGCCTACCAGAACCGGAGGATGAGTCTCAAGAGGATGATAGAAATCCTTCGTTTGCTGAGATAATGTCCGAGTTAAAATCTCAACGTTCTGAGATAATTACTCGTCTCGATGGAATTGATAATCGTTTGGAGATTGTGACTAGTCAAGTCTCAACAATGAAAGAAGCACTAGCTACAACAAACCAGGCCCTTGAGAATCAACTTCAGCGTATGGACGAAGCTGAACAAAGAATTTCGACATTAGAAGACACCTTACAAACTACAGCCGGGACCTTCACAGAGCCTAAAAGTTGATAAAGACGTTGGAATCTAAGACGGATGATCTCGGAAATAGAGGGAGACGTAAAAACCTTGTTTTATTAGGGCTCCCAGAGAAGTCAGAAGGCAGCCAATTACTACTTCAATATATTCAACAAAAACTATCTTCCTGGCTCAAACTCTCCCTCGATCAGAATCTAGAGTTGGAGCGAGTTCACCGCTCTCTACGACCATATCCCGAACCAGGGAAGCCTCCAAGACCAATTATGATCCGCTTTCTACGAGTCAGAGATAAAGAAATGATACTGCAGTCTGCGAAGAAAATGTCAATCCATGAGGGTAATGCTAAACTCACCATTCGCCAGGATCTGTCTGCAGAGGTACGCCGAAAGCGTGGTGATGAAATGATTCCTCGAAAAAGGCATGTTCAGAGGGTTTGCTTATCCTCATCGGCTCCGTATTCTTCACAAAGAGAAGATTGTGTTTTTTGAAGACCCCAAAGAAGTCGACACCTTTGTCAAGCAGCTGCAGTAAGTCGCTATTTTTCTAACCTACCAGAGTGGAGGTAAGATGTACATTATGTTTACATACTTTTTTCTCCTCTTCTCTCAATTAACTGTTATTGGGATTGGGGAAACGTGTGGAAATCGTTTTTCGCAAGGACACATTAAGAGGATTTTCCAGGATCTAACTGGTTCATTTGTATTTTGTTATATTTACCAGTGTCTTTGCTTCCGGGAACAAAGAATGACGTAACAGACCACACCAACAAAGAAGGTAGTGGAGGGGGTCTGACAAAACAGTAACATACAGTTCTGTTTAAAATACAACCTTCCTCCTCCACTTTTATTTTGACAGTTAAGATATCACCATGTGTTTTGCGTTTGTGTTACATTAGTTTTAATGTTAAATAATAAAAGCAGTGACAATCCCTTTTGTGTATGGGGCCAAAATATACAACGTATTAAATATAATGCCACAGATATGCAGCAGTCACCATGCAAAACATGAACATCTATTCTTGGAATATTAAAGGCTTGGGAAACCCCATAAAAAGGAATAAAGTATTATCTCTTCTTAAAAAAGACAAAGCTGATATGGTCTTCTTACAAGAAACCTTTCTCTCAGATACTGAACATCTTAAATTGAAAAGAGATTGGATAGGTCAGGTGTATTTCTCATCATATAAAACACATAGTAGGGGGACAGCTATTGTGATAAACAAAACTTGCCCATGCGAATTAGAAAAATTAGTTACGGACCCAAATGGTCGGTTTGTTTTGGTTGTTGGTACTATTTTTGGAACCCCAATCACCTTTTTAAATATCTATGCTCCCAATATAGATGAACCAATGTTCATGTCAGACATGGTGCTGCTCTTTAATGAAAATTGTAAAGGATTAGGACTGATGGGCGGCGATTTTAACTGCACTCTTAACCCTACATTAGATAAATCTAACCAGTCCAAGAACCACAATCTTAAATCCTCAAAGGTCCTTCAGGGGCTTTGTGCAGAATGCGGCCTTATTGAGGTATGGCGTCAACTAAATCAGGATGTCAAAGATTACACTTTCTTTTCAAATGTCCACAACTCTTATTCTAGAATAGATTATTTTTGTATTCCCTCAAAATACATGCATAGGGTAAAAGAATGTAAAATTGATTCCATTAATATTTCAGATCATGCAAGAGTTTATTTAACTATTCACTTGGAGAGTGGAGAATTGGTATCCAGGTGCTGGACATTTGATAACTCCTTACTTAGAGACGAAAAATTCAAATTTAAAAATGCGAATGTGGATAATTTACTATATAAAAGAAAACAATGACCCCTCTATAGATCTGAATATTATTTGGGAAGCTGCAAAAGCTACTTTAAGAGTACTTATTATCTCATACACACCTTTTAAAAAACGTGAAAAAATTAAGCTCAGACAAGAACTTGAAAGAGAAGTAAACAGATGTGAAGTACTTCATAAATCTGCATCGACAGACAATTAAATATTGACTTAACAAATGAAATCATAACACAAATGAATCTTATCAGACAAAATAATTATGAATTCGGCAATAAACCAAGTAAACTACTTGCCTATCAATAAAGAAGCAGCAAGCAGAAAGGGCTATAAAGGCAATTCGTCTGAAAGACAACAAGATAACCTACCACCCAAAACAGATTAACCAGACTTTTTATGAATTTTATAACAAATTATACAAATCTCAAAGTGATTACTCACAAGATGAACTGGACAATTATCTCCATAACATTAATTTACCTACATTATCTGATTTAAATCAAGAGTATCTAAACTCATCAATTACAGAAGTAGAAGTTTTGGCTGCAAATTAATCTATGCCTATAAATAAAAGCCCAGGGCCAGATGGCTTCACGGCAGAATTTTATAAAGAGTTTTGGACTGAACTTCAACCTATATTTATGTCAATGGTTAACAACTTCTCTCACAACAGAACACTTCCTCAATCAATGCATCTTGCATACATTACTGTACTACATAAAGATGGGAAAGACCCCATGAATTGTTTTTCCTTTAGGCCTATAAGCCTCTTGGATCATGATTATAAGATTATCACCAAATTATTAGCAAAACCACTGGAAATTATTTTACCTAAACTAATTAGTCCTGATCAAACAGGTTTTGTCAAGGGCAGATATTCTGATAATATAAGGAGACTTTTGAATATTATAAACTATTTGGACACCGGTCAGAAGCCATCTCTGCTTCTTTCTTTAGATGCAGAGAAGGCTTTTGACAGGGTTGAGTGGAATTTTCTTTTGCTATCTTGAACAGGTTAAATATGGGCTCTCGGTTCATAGAGTGGGTCAAATCAATTTATAAAAATCCTAAAGCAGCAGTTATTACTAACTGCAGTTCCTCAGATTTTTTTCCACTAACAAGCGGGACAAGACAGGGATGTCCTCTGTCACCTTTGCTTTTTGCAATTGTAATTGAACCACTGCGTCATGTGTGCGAGACAACATAAGTATTAAAGGAGTGAAGATTAACGATGAACACAACATTTCTTTGTATGCTGACGATATCATTCTTTACTTAACAGACCCAGAACATTCAGTACCACACTTGCACGACACGATAGAGCAATTTGGAAGATACTCAGGATATAAAATTAATTTTAAGAAATCAAATGCAAATTTGGAAAAGTCTTGTTCTTTTCATTTGTCACCAGGTGGCTTTAAATACTTAGGAATAAATATAACACCACACATGGATAATCTGTTTAAAGAGAATTACAATCCACTCATTGACAAAATCAAACAGGATTTATCTAAATGGTCCACATTACCAATATCACTGCGAGGAAGAATCAATGTCATAAAAATGAATATTCTACCGAGATGTATTTTTCTTTTTCAAATGTTACCATGCTATTTATCTGCTGACTATTTTAAATCTCTCAATAGACACATCTCAAAATGTATCTGGTGTAATAAAAACCAAGAATCAAGTTAATTACTCTTATGAAACCAGAAACTATGGGTGGTCTTGGTCTTCCCAACTTTCAACACTACTTCTGGTCGGCTCAATTAAGAAATGTACTATCTTGGTCTCTGGGAAGAAAGGATTCACTATGGGTTCAGAACTTCAGATAGAAGCCAATACCTTTGACCCGTTGCCAGTGGAAACTCTTATATTTGTATAAGAGTGACAATTTGTATAAGGTGACAATTATGGCCAAATGTTTTACAGTGGTCAATACACTTTTAGCCTGGAGGGACTGTACAAACAAAGTTCATGTTAACTCAGGTATTTCAATCTTTTCTCCTATTTTGAACAATCCTGATCTTAGCAAATATTTGTTGTCAATTAATATAAACAAATGGACGAAATCAGGTATAAAGCAATTGAAAAATGTGTTCCACAAAGATATAACATTGAAATCATTTAATGATTTAAGAGCAGAATATGACATTTCAAATAAGGATTTTTTCAGATACCTGCAAATTAGGAACGTGATCCACTCCATTATTAAAAGCAATACATTGAGATCGGGATTGTTGGAAGAGGAGGAGATATTGATGTCATCGAGCACGATCAAAGGTAAAATTAGAGAATTTAATGCAGTTTTTTCTAAAAGAGCTCAGTCATCCTTTCCAACTTTAAAAAAGATCTGGGAAAAGGACTTCGGGATACAAATAGATGAAACTACTTGGCTGAATATCTGTGAAAGAACACATTTTCCATTCACAAGCAATACAATCAAAGAAGCAAACTTTAAATTTCTCAACACATTTGACCTCACACCCATAAAGATGCATAACATTTCCAAAGAAAACTCTTCAAAATGTCCGAGATGTAAAGTAAAAGAAGGAACATTTATGCATCTGTTTTGGGACTGTGATCTCTTGAAACATTTCTGGGATTCGATTCATGCGCTCACAAAAGCCGTTTTAGGCATCGAAATGAGCCAAAATCCATGTTTTTTCCTGTTAAATGACATGCCAAACTTTAAACTGAACCCCAAACATTACAGAATACTAATCACAATAACATATTTTGCCAATAAATGTATACTTTTACTCTGGAAGAATGAACGTCCTCCAACATTTAAACTTTTCATTGATCAGTAACACATTTTTTACCTCTGGAGAAAATGACATTGGAAACATATCTGTTGTTTAAGTTATATTGATAAGCATTTTTTTGCGGGTAGAGGGAGGGAGGGGGGAGTGTACTGTGGTACTGTGATATTACAATATAAATGAAATGGCATCGATTATTGTACACTATAATGAAATAAAAAGACTTATACGTAAGTATTTCAAAACATTTTGAGAAAGGGTTAGCTTTTCTGTGAGCTATAGTCATTTATTCGTGAATTTTAAAATATGTGTTCTTGCACTTATGCCGTTCTACATCTGGACCTGTCTGAGTCCAAACCCTATAGTGTTAAACTAATGAACTGGCTGTTTCTTCCAATGGTCACATGGCAAACCTCCTGGTCATCACAAGACTCAGGGAAGATTTTAGTTCTGTGATGTTAAACCACAAATCATCAAGTTTAAATGACATTTCCCGTAACTTCCAGTCTTTATGATAATCTAGATTGCTATCTAGCTCCAGCTTTGTAGTTAACAGCATAAACTTGGTCTCAATCTTCTCATGTAACACTTTGCAAGAAAGCTAATTCCCCTGAGTGTTGACTTATTTGGTTAAATCAAATGTTAGTGTCATGAGAGTGTAGACTCTTTGGAGAGTTGTTGGTGGAAGATTTTTAGAACCTCCAGTGTGTACCAGTGTTGATAGGGGGGCCGAGGGGATGAAACAGTATATAGGGACTAGCCAGCAATCAACCCTGGTCTTCCGCATGGGGACCAGGCCCAATAATGTGACACGCCAGCTCTACCAAGAGCGCTATACGGTGCCCTGAAGCTCTCATTGACAGAGATAGGCTAAGTGACCAAAGCTTATGTCATTTCCCTTTATCAATTCCTCCTGGATGCATTTAGGGTTACGGTATGATTGGTAAGAATTTGAACTTTCCAATCTGATCTGTTGATATCTTCATCCCACAGTCCTAAAGCAGTGCATGACAGCCTGGAGGATGAGAAGCCTTTGTATGTTACACATCTGCTGTCTGTCTCTCTTTGTCCAACGCCTCTTTTTCCTTTCACCACTTTTTGTTTTTCTAATTTCCCATAACTCAAAGTCTCCCTCTCTCCCTCCTCTTTGTCCATGCACCATAACCAGACCGCAGAAGGGGCTGCTGCAGAGCGAGAGAGGTTGTGGTTGGCACACATACGCCCAGAGGGGCCCAGGCCTGTCAGCTCAGTAGCCCCACATCTGGAGCCTCCCGCTGGGCCATCAGCCTTCCTCCAGCCCTCCTCCACCACCACCACCGCTCCCCGGAGAGCACTGAGCATACATACCACACACACACACACACACACACACACACACACACACACGCACGCACGCACGCACGCACGCACGCACACACACACACACACACACACACACACACACACTTTTTGTACCAACACATGCATGCACAACAAAATAAATAACAATATACACACATAAAGGCATGCATGC
Source organism: Pseudochaenichthys georgianus (assembly GCF_902827115.2). Taxonomy (NCBI): domain Eukaryota; kingdom Metazoa; phylum Chordata; class Actinopteri; order Perciformes; family Channichthyidae; genus Pseudochaenichthys; species Pseudochaenichthys georgianus. Next base: position 11,624,062 of record NC_047517.1, on the reverse strand, counting down.
ACAGACACATACACACACCCAAACACCCACTCACTCACACAATTTACAAGCACACACATTAAACTCTAAAACATTATGCTAATCTACAGCCGGCGGCGGAGGATGGCACTCTGCTCGCCCTCATGCCAAAGTCCCTTTCATTTTTATAAGATTAACCATGAGGAAGGACAGAGTCAAAGAGAGACAGATTCCGTTCGGAGAGAATTTGAATGGACAGCAACACCTCTCTCACTCCGATGCTCCAGAACACACAGAAACATCCACTTGTATAAATACCAATGATGACACCATTTGACAGAAGAGTTAAACAACCAGGCCAGACTTTATACCCTGCATCACTAGACACATCTGCCGGTAGCACGAATAATAAAAGGCAGTATTTAGCTCATGATTGGGGGTTTGAGTGATATTGATTTTTGAAAGCCATAACCAAAATATTCCAGAACAGTCAGAAAATACCCAGGAGGATATTACTTGTACTATGCAGCAGCGGGAACTTTCTTGTTATTGTGCTTCATTTACTTTGTACCTTTCACCGTCACTCTAAAGAGAGTTTGTCTGAATCATCTGTAAACCTTTAAATACGTTTATGTCCAGCACATATACTGAACCCAAGTACCAATTCCGTACTAGAAACTAAGTCTTCGTAGGACTCGACTATGCAGTGTGGTTTCACTGGAAAAAAGACAACAGTGTGTAAGTATCTCAAATAAATGCTCTAAAAGGCAATATCTATCTAATCTACATTTTGGCTGGATAAAAACCAACTCGGCAATACGTCCAGGGGTTCCTTAACTTCTCAAATCAACATATCTATTTGGGAATGGCTTCTATGGGTACTATTGAGTCTCATTTCTTCTTCTTCAATTAATAAATCAATCAAAAATACTTAATTAATCCCAGGGAGAAATTCGTTTTCCTGACAGTTGGTGAAGCTGAACGGTCCGGAAACCATCAAAGGAAACGTTGGAAACTTTGTTGATGGAAAAGTTCTTGATGGAAACGTTTTCCGAACAGTCCGGAAGCCATCTATGCAAACAATGTTGTCAGATATATCCTGGTGCAGCAATTTATTTCTTAAAGCACATTAAACTACACTACAGATATTCCATTTGACTCCTAGCTGACGCTGTTAGCTTGTCCATTCCATTAGCCAGGGATCTGACGTTGCCCATGATGGATTGAAAAGCTGATTTTACAAGCAATTGCGTTCATGTGTGATGATCATAGTCCCCAAAGTATAAACGTGGCTTTCACTGTATGAAATTACCAGTTATGTCCTCTAGAATAATCACAGCCACATGAAGCTTTAAAAACATACACTGGAGATCAAAAGCAAAAGACGGCTTTCCTAGGTATTTACGATAAGAAGGTTTTCGAGAAGTTTCACAAAAAATAGAGAACTGTCCAAATTTCACCAAAGATAAGCACACTACTGAGACAGAATGGCAATGTGAATTATTGTATATTCGAAATATTGTCAATAAAGTATAAAACATAATTCGATAACAATTCTCTGTCTGTTATTGCGGTCAAACCTATGTTCACCGCGGTGCATGAAGAGCAGAGAGTGCGAGCCGGGGGCCTGAGCGCACTAACTCATTGCCAGTCAGAGTGGCATTGTGTGATGATAATAAGGATAACTTCCTCCAGGATAATGGAGCCGGAGCATATTCAGGCCTCCGTGTGCACCGTCCCCTAGGATGGCCCTGTCTGCTGTGAATATTCTGCATTTAAATGGTCCATTAGAAGCCAAACACAGACAGGCCTCCATACTAATGACCGACGGGGTCCAGGGGTGAGGCAGGGCACCCGCCATGTCTGAGTGAGTGTGTGTGTGTGCGTGTGTGCGTGGGAGAGACAGCATTTGTGTTGATGTTGGAAACAGACAGGGAGAGTTTGAGTGTGTCTTGGACTGGGAGGATGATTGTGTGTGACATGGGTCAGAAGGGTATGGCGGGGGGTAGGGTGATGGAGAGTATGGGGTCTTTGGCCAGGGGGGAATCCTCTTCTCAGTCCCAATGGGTGCCCATTTGCATGTCTGTCCCATGTGTGTGTGTGTGTGTGTATGCATATTCTCACATTATCCATCTTCTGAATAATATGTCTTTGTTGGCTTGCATGCATTTCTGTGTGCACATATGTGTATATTGCCTGTCATATTGTCATGTGCAAAAGTTCGTGCGTGTGTGTGCGTGCGTGTGTGTGTGTGTGTCGTGAAGTTGCAGGGGTTATTCTAATAAGTTGTGGGCCCCGGGCCCTGGTCAGCCCTTTGCTCGTTATCATTATTAATATTTGAGGAGAAGCCTGTGCAGGGCGGACAGATGCCCTCTTCTCTCAGCTCCTCATAAAATATGACAGGACACATCCCCTCGCCCCCTCACCTCGCTGCTGTTTATCAACATATGAAGACTGAGGTGTCTTAACTGGGAAATGAGGTTTGGATTGTATTTTTGACGGATAGGGCCAGGATCGCAAACAACACCACTGAGGATCTGAATTTTGTTGGCGTGGTGTATTCAGATGAAACACAAAGACCCGTTCTGGCCCACTTTATTATATTTAATGATTTGACCAATGTACTGTCTATGCAGTCCTGGTTTATCAGTGGGTTTAAACTGTAACTAGTCAGCAACATACTTGGGAATTATTTGGGCAGATAATATGGCCAGCATCTTAAACATTGTAAAATGAGACATCAGGGAAACATGGTCCATCACCTTTAAGCACCGAGTATCATTGAGGCAAACAGTCTGTCTCTTCTTGTCTTACCAACATCCTGAGCTTTGTCCCTCAAGTGCAACAGCTTGAACCAGGATGGAGCCATCAGTCCTGTTGCTGGGTTAGCCCAACCCCCAGGAAGTGAGCCGGGCATTGAAGCAAATCTTCAAATAGGCTAAATGGTTGAATCGAAAACTCTATATTAGATTCTGTTGGTTTCTGTCAGAGTGTAAATAAACCAACCCACTGCTATAATCACACTCTCGACCTTGTTCTGACTTATGGTATTGAAATTGAGCAACTATTAGTTGAACCGCATAATCCTGCTTTATCCGACCATTTCTTAGTAACGTTTGAAGTAGTGTTACTATACTACAAAGCATTAGTCAAAACCTCCTGCAGCAGAAACCTATCTGTTAGTGCTATAGCCACATTTAAGGAAGAGATTCCACCAATACTTAACTCGATAGCATGTCTGCATAGTAGGGATGTGCATCTCCATCACTGAGGCCGATGCGATGCGCATCTCGATACGTTGCCACGATACGATACATTAACGATACATTTGAAACACCAGGCGATGCGATACGATACGATTCACCCCTGTTGCGATACAGTTCGATACGATTTGATTCAACATTATGCGATTCAGTGCGATACGATGCGATTCAACACTATGCAAAAATAATGATACTTCAATATGGTGCGACAGAGGATTTTTGTTTTATTCCTTATATGCAGCAAATCATACATTAACAAAAAAGTGCTTTACATATTTGGTACTGCACATCCCATCATGCCGTTTATTTTTTTTCCTTTAAAAGCTCTCCAGAGTACTGTACAATTGTATAACACCTCACAGTTAAACAATGTAAGGATGCATTGCTCATGATTAACAATGTGCAAATAACAGCTACCATAGTGCAATGCCCATACAGCTGCCAGCCTGATGTGCTGAACACTCATTCATAGGCTAACTCACCAGTGAGCAGAAAGCAGTGGGTTCTATAACAATAAAGAATACAAATAACCTTTCACAAACAGGTATTTCATAACTGCTTACAGTAAGGAAGACATTTATATTATGATTGGACTTCACAGGCTGCTGTAAACTAAACACCACTCTCTCTGACAGAACACCTCACTGAGTGATTTAACTCAGTCTAACTTTCAGGTTTCTCTTTTCAGCCGCAGACTCCATGTCACCTCTTTATGTGCGTCGCTAAGTTCCTCATACTACTTGTGTAATTTAAAGTGGCTCGGCATCTTTAACAATTTGCGAGCGATTGTTCAAGTTGACCGTCTGTAGTATATAGTGCCGCGCACATATACCATCAGGACGTTACTGATGGGGTGCGGCTGCGGAGTGATACTGTGTGTATGCAAGCCCGCATCTAGGACGGATCTACTGTATGTATCATGGCTGTAGACCTGCGGTCAGCTATATAGCATAAAGGACTATTACACCGTCTTTCTTGAACAATCCGAAGTGTTGCCAAACGTTGGATTTGTAGGTATTTTTCGGTGCGCTGTGTTTCTCTTTCTCCTCAACTTCCGTGTGTGTTGATAACTGAGACTCTCCGCCTCCGTAGTGGCGAAGCAAATATCAAAGATCGTCTCTGCTGAGCGTTGACAAGATGAGGGGATTTTATATGAATGAATCGGTTTTTTACCGATGCAAAGACGCTACGCAATCGATGCATCGCGAGTTCAACCCGGTTCAACCCAACCTGTAGCCGATGTGCACTCTTTCAACCGGTGCACTCGCATCTTGAACGTTTATGCCGGTGCACCGATGCGAATCGGTGAATCTTAACATCTCTACTGCATAGGGAGAAAACGTATACAAAATGTACATCACCCCAAATTGATCATGTTGTTGATAGTGCTATAGATGCGCTGCAAATACAATTAGACTCTGTTGCTCCTTTGAAAAAGAAGAAAATAAAACGACATAGATTAGCTCCATGGCATAATGCCGAAACCCGGAAAAATAAAACAAAAGTCGAGACAACTTGAAAGGATATGGCGTCCACTAAACTTGAAGAATCTCGTTTAATTTGGCATATTACTCTCAATGAATATAAGAAAGCACTGCGTAAAGCGAGAGCAGCTTACTACTCTTCATTAATAGATGAGAATAAGAATAATGCAAGATTTATTTTCAGCACTGTAGCCAGGCTGACAGAGAGCCACAGCTCGATTGAGCCTTCTATTCCCATAGCACTCAGTAGTAATGATTTTATGTGCTTTTTTAACGATAAAATTGTTACTATTAGAAACAAAATTAATGACCTCTTGCCTTTGACCAGTATAGTGTTATCAACAGCTCCCGGAAACGTAAGTTCTAATATTACACTAGATGGTAAACTAGAATGCTTTTCAGCCATTAACCTTGAACAATTAAATTAAATGATTCTCTCTTCTAAACCATCAACGTGCATGTTAGACCCAATTCCAACTAAGCTGTTGAAGGAAGTTTTTCCATTAATTAGCACTTCTTTATTAAATATTATGAATATGTCTTTATTATCAGGCTATGTTCCACAATCATTCAAAGTAGCACTGATAAAACCGCTTCTTAAAAAGCACAACCTCGATCCAGAGGTTTTAGCCAACTATAGACTTATTTCTAATCTTCCGTTCCTCTCAACAATTCTTGAGAAAACGGTCGCAAAACAGCCGTGTGATTACTTAAAAAACAATGATTTATTTGAAGATGTTCAGTCTAGCTTTAGAACACATCATAGCACAGAGACAGCTCTGGTTAAAGTCACAAATGACATTCTAATAGCCTCAGACAAGGGACATGTCTCTATTCTTGTTTTGCTTGATCTCAGTGCTGCATTTGATACTATCGATGATATCCTATTGCAAATATTAGAGCACTTAGTTGGCATACAGGGAACTGCAGGCTGGTTTAGGTCCTATCTATCTGAATGCTCTCAGTTTGTACGTGTCAACGATGAATCTTCCACGAAAACCAAAGTTAGCCATGGAGTGCCACAGGGCTCAGTGCTCGGACCTATTTTGTTCACATTATATATGCTTCCGTTTATATATTATATATTATAAGGAATCATTCTGTAAACTTTCATTGTTATGCGGATGATACTCAACTATATTTATTAAGGGTATAACGGTTCACAGAAGTCACGGTTCGGTTCGTACCTCGGTTTGGGGGTCACGGTTCGGTACGGTTCGGTACAACAACAAAAAAGCAAAAAAAAGTCCCAAATGCATAATTCCAGGTTTGTTGTTATTTATGTTTGAACAGTAGTGCAAGTTTCAGTTTAAAAATAAAGAACTATGACATTTTGAATAATTAACTGTATTAAACAGTTAAAAACAAACCATACACAGTACCACACACACTCAGATGGCCATATTATCTATAATGGCTGATGTCAAACAAAAAGGTTTCATCAAGCTGTAAAACTAAAAAGGATATCTTGAAAATATTACATCATAAATAATAAGAAAGTGTTTCAAGAGTGCAAAGTCGTTGACAAACATATGCCAAAAGCTTCCGTTATTTATTTTTGGTCTCTCGGCTTTCATGTCTCTTGGCTTCTTAAAAACAGTGGGGATCAGCTGTTGAACAGCTGTTGTCTTTTGCGGCTCCGGTGATTGGCAAATCTGGGTGATGTCTTCTGATATGATTTAGCATGTTTGGCGTGTGTTCCCATTAGCATACCGCACCGCTGTAGAACAACGCCGACACACCGTCCTCGTCCGATCCACCACTCGCACACCTCATCGTTATTGTAGTCCACAGGGAACCCGAAATGTTCCCACACAGCTGATTTAAAAGAAGCAGGTGGGTTCTAGCTCCTGTGCGTTATCTGAACTCACCATACTAACTTTTCTTCTTCTTGTATTTTGTTCGTTTTGTTGTTGTGTTTCTTCTTGTTCTTCATTTGTTGTTTAAGGGCGGCTGGCAAACAGCTTTTAGGCGCAATACCGCGCCCTGGATTATATATAGTGTAGTGGATACTTCCCTGAAATACTTTTTTCCCACTCGTAAAAAACTGTGACTGCATGTGCCGAACCGTGACGTCCGAACCGTGACGGTACGGGACGAATACGGATACCGTTACACCCCTAATATTTATCAATCAAGCCTGATGAAATTAATCATCTAAATAAAATTCAAGACTGCCTCAAGGACTTACAAATGTGGATGACCTTACATTTTTGTATGTTAAACACGACCAAAACTGAAGTTATTGTACTTGGCCCGAAGAATCTACGAAACAAATTATCTAAAGATATACTAACTATGGATGGCATTACATTGGCCTCCAGTGAGACTGTAAGGAATCTTGGTGTTATATTTGATCAGGATTTATCCTTTAACGCCCACATAAAATCAATTTCAAGGACCGCCTACCTCCATCTACGTAACATTGCAAAAATCAGGCATATCTTGCCTCAAAACGATGCAGTGAAACTAGTCCATGCATTTGTTACTTCAAGGCTGGATTATTGTGACTCCTTATTATCAGGGAGTACCAAGAAGTCAATCAAGTCGCTTCAGCTGATTCAAAATGCTGCAGCTCGTGTACTAACCAGATTTAGGAAAAGGGACCACATTACTCCTGTTCTGGCTGCCTTACACTGGCTCCCTATAGAACACAGGATAGAATTTAAAAATTATTCTTCTCGCCTACAAAGCCCTTAATGGGCAGGCGCCATCTTACCTTAAAGAACTCATTATACCCTACTGTCCTACTAGGGCACTGCGTTCCAAGAATGCAGGGTTGTTACTAGAGTCTCTAAAAGTACAATGGGAGCCAGAGCCTTTTCTTATCAAGCTCCACATTTGTGGAATCAGCTTCCAGTTTGTATTCGGGCGGCAGACACCCTATCTGTTTTTAAGAGTGCGCTTAAGACCTTCCTTTTTGATAAAGCTTATAGTTAGGGCTGATTAGATTCAGCCCCTAGTTTTGCTGATATAGGCTTAGTTTGTCGGGGGACATCTTACTTCTTCCTTCTCTCTGTCTATACCTGTGTACTCTCATGTTCCGATTAACCCAGCTTCCCCAAATTTCTTTCTTTTTGGTGTCTATATACGCCGGGATCCGGAGTCATGGATGATCCTGCGGTCCTGTGTCCTGGATCGCGAGCCCTAGATCTTGAGTCGTGGCTGTGGTCATGGATCATCGGTCCTGGATGGATATCCTCGTGGATTCATCTTCCTTTTATACACACATGCATTTCCAAACATTTGGACTACCTATGTTGCAAATGTATTATATTTTCAATTTACACACGGCATCTATTGCACGTCTGTCCGTCCTGGGAGAGGGATCCCTCCTTTGTTGCTCTCCCTGAGGTTTCTCCCATTTTTCCCTTTAAACTGTGGGTTTTCTCCGGAAGTTTTTCCTTGTAGCTACGATGTGAGGGTCTAAGGACAGAGGGTGTCGTATTGTCATACTGATATTCTGTACACACTGTGAAGACCACTGAGACAAATGTAACATGTGTGATATTGGGCTATATAAATAAACATTGATTGATTGATTGACTTTAACTTCCATGTCTTTCCATGTTATCATTTCAAATATTTCTTCCCATTGACTTTCATTGGCAAGAAAGACCCCTGTAAATCAGTGTATATACAGTATATGAAATTATTTGCATAATAATCCCAGTAGGAACATACAAATACGCGTTACTGCTGCCCATGATGCAGCACATATAGGCGGTGCTTAAGAAAAACACAGCTGCTCATACTCTATTTGCCCAGATAGTGATTTTTTGGTACTTGAGAGTCTGGTCATTTTTGCTTCACCTGGAAAGAAAAACAAATCTGTTTCTTTACCGAAAAACTTGAAATGAGATCATATTTGGATGGGCAAACAATTCTGAAACTGACCATTTCATTCTTTAAATTGTTCAAAAATACATCCATCTGACTATATATCATTACAATATGAATTCCTTTAATTTCTATCTTAATCCATGCAGGGAGGGTGAGGACAAAGCAGTGGAGAGAGAAAGAGAGTTGTTTGTTCTTGTAATTGCTGGAAACAAAAAAGGCACTTCTTCAAATAAGCGCGGACTCCTCTGTGATATATTTGCATATTCGTGAGAGCAAAACTTTTTTTTCATCTCTTTATGCAGGGGGATGGTAGGCGTGTGAGGGTTATTTGTTTTATGTGACATTCTGGGAGTTTTTGCTAGCCATAATACAGCTGGGGTTAACGCTCACACGCACGCACGCACGCACGCACGCGCGCACACACACACACACACACACACACACACACACACACACACACACACACACACACACACACACACACACACACACACACACACACACACACACACACACACACACACACACACACACACACACTTTACTGCAATATCTAGTGTGCTCTTTGTTGGTTTGAGAGTGTTCTTGTAGTTTTCCCTCCCACACACATGCATTATGATGCACATACACTATTCTTTTCCAGAATTTAAGTTTGCAATCTGATCATCTTCTGATTAATACGAGTGTTTTTGTGTTTTCTTATCTGTTTACATCTCTTTATACACAATACAAGTAACAAGACAGACACTTAAGCATCCTGTATACAAACAAGCACACACACGAACACTACAAAAGACAGGGAAAGTAATACAGTGGAGTAACAAAACGCAGCAGCAGCAGAAACAAGCGGGCAACAAAGCGAAGGCGTGTTATTAATGGAGCGTTGTCGAGCGAGGGTTTATTTTCGACACGTGTTCTAGTTAACGCCAACAAACACTCTCTGTGTTTTACACAGGGCTAAAACAACGCGCTCGGGGACTGCACCAAGCCAAACAAATTATGTCTTTTTTTTAGTCAATCGTATGTTCATACAATAGGAGAAAGGGGGATATGCAGGGCGGAGTGAGTCGGCACCACATTCTTTAATAGTTTAGGATGGAGAAAAAGGAGATGAGGAAAGAGAAGAGGTTTCAGAGAGGAGGGTTTTGGTCAAATATGAAGGTGAATGTATGGAAGTGATTAATGTTAGCAATAGTAATAAAGTTTACACCGTTCCAGGAATTTAGTATTTATTGAAGTTTGTGTTACAATGAAAAGTGAAAAACAAGCCAATCAATAAGCATTACTGGAGGTGGTTTATGTCGATAACAGAAGTTATGGTAAATAAAACCTTGATTCCCTCTTTCAGGCTGGTCCGGAGGATGAACTGAAGTCCAGGCAGAGATAGACTATGGGTGGGGGTCCATTTCTCAGGACAGTTTCTAACCAATCAGAATATGAGCACCCAGACTGTAACTAGAAAGAGACAAAAATAATGCACCAGAATAAATAGAATGGTTAATGGGATGGAGGGGTGGGATGAAGCGTCAAAGGGATGTAGTTTCCATCAATGGCTTCCGGACGGTTTGGGCAGATGTCTTCAGCATGAGCCTGAGTCTTCAGAGGGTCCCTGTGCAGTTGAAGACGTCCTGCCACGTTCCTATGCAAAATACGCTTTGTCCGCAGGGCAACAAGGACTTATTCCTCCAACACACACAAACGCGCACATGACCAATGAGGGCACGAGATAAGTTTGTGCACAGATGGAAGGCTGACAGGCAGGTAGGCCATCCAGTTATTTTAGCCGGGCCGGCTAAAATGATTGGTCGTGCTTTTTACAGTACTACGGCTTCCACAGATGACATTTTTTTATGGATTTTTTGTCAAAGTACTTAAGATATTCATTGCTATCGGGATGTTAAGAGCATTCCATTGAATATAACAAAAAGTGTTTCTGAAATACATTACATACTCCACCTTTAATTTAATATTTGTATCTGTGTAATTCAACACATGTTTATGCATAAAGTGATATACTGCTGTGACATGTAACACACGGTAAATATTCATGTATAAATATACATTTCTGCAGCAGAATGAAGTTTGAGCCTTATCGTTGTTTATTCTTATATTCTCAAACTAAGGCCTAAAGCTCCTGCCGTTCAAACAGGGAAACCCCCTACGGCTCTGAGATCTAGTTCCCCACCTGTCAATCTCCACTCTGCCCCAGAGCCGTACCAAGTCTGTCCGGGGGTGGGGTTGATATTAGCCGTATCGCCTTTTTACACCCCTAAGTTGTTTATTTTCATTTTAAGCTGACATTTTAATACACCACTGTGCAGCTTGTCTGATCCTTTGCCAAAACTGAAGCAAAGAAAATCTCCCCTCACATAGTTGTCAGCTAGAGGCAAAAAGGCCGAATGTGAGGATTGATGAAACAGAAGACCGTAATGATCGCTAGCATCTGTATGGCTGTGTATATATGTGTGTGTTACAACAAGTCCTCCAACTCTTACGACCAAATAGGTTGATTGTTCAAGCCCTTATTATGACCAAATAGGTTGATTGTTCAAGCGCTTTTTACGACCTATAAACATGTTTTAAAGTTTTCGACCTCTAGTGCTCCTGTTGACTGCAAACGCTCCGGAGGGTCGTATATTCACAAATCACCCTGTATGGAAAATCCTAAATTGTAGGATAGTTTGGCCATTAAAATGCTTTTTGAGTAGATTTCTATCCAGAAGTGTATATTGTACTTTTAGAATCCAGGTCCAGTGGATGTGTAGGATCTATAGTTTGATAGATATTACGAAGATGATTTGAGGTCTCGCCAGGAGAACGTGTAACGTCCATGTAAAATTTGCGTCAACCCTCACGGGGTGAAAAAAGTATTTCCGGTCTTGAAGTTTTCATAATAAAACCGTATTCCCCTCACTGGCAAATTATTTTAAAGCTATATCTGCAGTACTCATCAGTACTCATAAACATCAGTTTATCCTTGTTAATTACACAACATTAATTGGTTTAAATTGTGTACACTGCTTTTGTGTTTTTCCCATAGGTTTTTCCCTTTTGATTCTGAGACATATTTCTTTTTTCAGAGGTTTTGCTAAAACATCAAACTACCCATAATCCTCAGCTATCGTTGAAGCTCGATGATTTGATGTTTTAGCCGCAATGCACGTTGGGATATGGTGTTTATGCGATGTGAAATCCGAAAACATTTAAAAAAAGAAAATAATACTTTATTCCGAGTGTGCTTGCTTTTCTCTTTGAAAGTCATCACATAACGGCATTGTAATACACGGTTCGGCTGCATTAAATATTACACATCTGCCGTAGTTCTTTATTTATAGAGCCCTGATTAGAAGACTTCTAGACAAACTGGAAGAAATGCCTCCGAAACTGAATACGTGACGTGGATCATAAATATATCAGCAATTCAACAACATCTTCAATTTCTCTTCACACAATACAATACGTCTCCTTGCAGTATCAACACTAATTCAGATGACTTTTATATTTGATCCAATTGGTAAATAGGCTGTATTTACACCATAACGGTGCACAGCTGATAGAAAAGGACTTGTAGATATTACTGAATTTCTTTGCATTAAAGAATGTAAATAGAGTGTGTGAGAGAATTGAGAGAATAGTCAGGGGTTTTGGGTGATTGGAGACACATCTATGGATTCAGAATTTCAATAGCTTACCATTAAATGACGGATATACCTTTCTGTCTATGTTTTACAAATCAGATATTAATGTGTAGAACTACAACATGTGAAATAATATAGCAATATCCAGTAAAATTATGTGAAAACATGAATTAAACAACACATCTTCAGATGTTTTACATACATAAGTGTCCTACACTAATAACACAACGTTATTATGGCATTGTATGCTGTGTGTTATTTGTAACATCTTTAGAAACTACCTTTCCAACTCCTCGTGCAGTTGACTGTTACAGGTCTATACAGGTTCATGGTACAACCGCTTCAAATCGAGAGACTGAAACTGTATTTTCCTTTACCGTTCTGTTTTAATTTCACAATAAAGTTAATAGTAATATTATGTTTGATATTACTATGTTTTATTAACTAGACAACATGTTTGGTGTTACAAATATCAAAACAATATTTATGTGACCCGCTCTATCGAAATCAGTCGGAAGTCGCAACGGCTCATTTCAAAATAAACGTGGGAAAGTAGAAGGTCCATGATAGAAATATAGAATAGAAAATATCAAGAAGATACTGTAGTGATCTCTACAATAAAACAGCTAGTGGAGGACTTCCAAATATATGAATAGGAGGATGTGCAAAACAGACAATAAGGTAATAAGGCTTTATTTAAACATTAAAGAATACTTTAAGTTAAGGTCTTCTTTTGAATAAGAACAACACTTTGGGGGTATCTACAGATAAATATGAAGTCTGACAAAGTACTTAACGTCTAATATATTGCATAGTTTATTTTGGCACTTGACAATCACCTTCCCTGAATTTGACTCAGGTGTAACTAAAGTCTGCTTTAAGGGTATATATATATGTCACATCATTAATCAGAATCTGCAAAGTAACTAAAATAAATGTAGTGGAGTAAAAAGACCAGGTTAACCTCTGAATTGTAGTGGAATAGAATTACAAAGTAACAATAAATTGCATGTTGTACATGCTGATGTAACAAAAACATTTCCAGCTTGGGATCAATAAAGTATATCTTATCTTATCTTAAAGGTGGGGTAGGTAAGTTTGAGAAACCGGCTCGAGATCGCTAGAATTTGAAAATAGACAACCGGAGAAAATCTGCCACTTCCTTATAGAGCCCCTCCTCCAACACACACGAACGCGCACATGACCAATGAGGGCACGAGATAAGTTTGTGCCCCGATGGAAGGCTGACAGGCAGGTAGGCCAACCAATCCGTTTAGCTGGGCCGACTAAACGGATTGGTTGTACTTTTTACAGTATTACGGCTTCTACAGATGACATTTTTTTATGGATTTTTTGTCAAAGCACTTAAGATATTCATTGCTATCGGGATGTTAAGAGCATTCCATGGAATATAACAAAAAGTGTATCTCGAGCCGGTTTCTGAAACGTACCTACCCCACCTTTAAGATGATCGATGGCTACTGCCATATTTGCAAAATTTGCCTCTGAACCTTGACAAGTGCATGTTTCAGGCTTATCAATTGACAACAGGAGGGATCACAGACATAAGACCAGCTGTTAAATAAAGCTCTTCTGACCTTAGCTGTCATGTGTGTATATTAATGCTGCCCATTATGGACACAAGCGATTTTCACCCATTTATGAATTATATGTTTTAAATTTGATAACACCAATGTGTTTCCCATCCCCTAAATCTCCAGGGATGTACACCGTTTAATACTGGCAACTTCTAATTATGGGAAATACGAAAATGTCTTTTAAAACTATAATTCCCAGTAGAGACGTGCCATAGACCAGTGGTTCCCAAACTTTTTGTGCCCAAGGCACACCAAAGGACAAGTAAAAATCTCAAGGCACACCTATTGTGCAAAATAGCCCTTATAAGACGTGTTATCACTGATATCATGTAAAATATCTGTAAATGTGCATAATTATTTACTAATGCCAAATAAAATGTGACAAAGACAACTATATTACTCATGAAATATTTATTAACGAAATATTTCAGAAATTAATTTGAAACGTTATCAAATTAGGCTTCATCAAAGCAGCAACACACTCATTTAAACCAGACAGGTCACAACATTAAAAATGAGACAAAGGAAATTCAGCGCAGAGAACTGTCAATGCAAGGAAGCTGCATTGTCCATGGTCCTGAACTACAAATTATAAATGTAACATTTCAGCAGAGATGGGGTCGTTACTAAAAAAAAGTAATATATTACATATTACATATTACTTTAAAAAAGTAAAAAAAGTAATATATTACACTACTTCGTTACTCTCTACATAAAGTAACTCGTTACTTTACTCGTTACTTTACTTGCAGGGCCGGCCCGCCCCTCCCTGCAGGCAGATCACGCAGACTGCTAAAGTTTCAAATGTTCTCTTTAGTTCAGTTTCCATTGTCGCATAAGACTGATCCAGATCCTGAATGTTTTCCTATCTGACCATGGCTGTCCTCTGTCTCCTGATATCTGTATATTTTGTGCAGTCTATCTCTGCTCACTCTGTTGCGTCGGCGTGTTCTCCTGCGTGTTGGCCATGTGTTGCACTGGAACCAGACACCGCAAAGACTTCAGCCGAGCACGTACGAACTGCGCATGCGTGAGTGGCAATAACTCTCCTTACCAGCAGGTGGCGGTAGTGTGTATTCGTCATTCAAAACAGGCAACAACCGGAAGACAGAGAAGAAGAACAGACTGTGATATAAACAAACAACAAATAGCGTGTGCGGTAGCTCCACCTTAGCATGTGTTCTTTGCAGGTGCTTGTTGAGGTTTGACGTGGTGTTTACAGCAGTGGATAACAGCTTCTGGCCTGGACACAGTTTGCACCTCACCGTCACATTCCTGTCTATTCTTCGGATGAACTTCAAAATAATGGGCATACCTCCACCCCTCGAGAGCTATCGCTGACTCAGCCATGTGTATGCAGCACTGCACGTGGAGATGTGGACGCGCAAGTCGCGCAGATTACGTACATATAAACCTACAAAGTACTGATATAGTAAATTAATTTATTTTATTTTTGTGTAGTTGTATATTGCAATAATAAGGTATGGTTGTCACAAAATCCCACGGCACACCCGGAACTTGCCTCACGGCACACCAGTGTGCCCGCGGCACACCGTTTGGAACCACTGCCATAGACCATACTGCGAACACGATAGCCAGCATGTGTAGTTATGGGGGTGGGGGGGCTGATGCTGGACCCGTTCGAGTCCAGTTTTGGATAGTCTGCCATGGATTCATTCAATTTTAAAGAGCTCGGCGTAACCTTGGCGCACTGCCACTCCAAACATCCAATCACAGAGCTGGAGGACTAATCACGGGGTTTGTCAAGCAAAGCGGATGTTGTAGTCCCCAACGATAGCTCAGGATTATGGGTAGTGTAGTGTCTTCGCATCCTAAACTCCGAAAAATTGTGTTTCTCCGAATCGAAGGTTAAAAACACAAAAGCATTGTTCACAATTTAAAACAATCAATGTTGTGTAATTAACAAATATAAACTGTTGTTTTTTTTAGTGGATGAGTAATGCAGATATCACTTGTGAATCATTTGACAGTGAGGGGAATACGGTTTTATTATGAAAACTTCGAGACCGGAAAAAACTGTTTTCAGCCCGTAAGGCCCTGTCACACTGTCCCGAAATTGACTCCCGATGGACACACGATAAAGGAAATTTTCAAATTCGGCTGTGATCGTAGCAACACCGGGCCATTCGTGAGGGCATCTTAAGCCATCGTATGACCGCCGGTGGAGTTTCTCAGGCTCCGGCAGCAACTTCGTGAGCGGTGGCAACATCTTTGGCATCACAAAGCATGCCGAAGGACCTTGTGAAGGTTCATTTTCGTGTTTGACTTCGTGTGTCCATTTTGCCCTTCTAGGCCATCGTGAGGGCAATCTTAAGCCATCGCATGACATAGTTTATGTCATGGTAACGTGGACATATAAAGGTCTAACTCCCAAGCTTCAATCACAATTCATCACAATCAGTTCCTGCAGAATGGCATACTATGATGAGACAACAAGGAAAAAGAAGGCAGCAGCATTGCTTCTTTTGATGCACCTCAGAGAACATTATGAGCAACTCTTACAGGTAAAAATGTCTTATGTTCACGTTGTCATGTCTTGCTTTTTGTGACCTGCTTCAATCGAAATCAGTAGCAGTGATGACACCTGTATTAAACAGTTGACACAGGAGCATGAGGACACGGTGCGGCGATGTTTGCTTCAGGTCACTTCTCTGGTTGTTTATTGCACCACAAAATCATGTAAACAACCCAATTTGTGTTCTGTGAAACTGAAAGGATATTACATTGTTTTTGTTACTTTCGTTGCAGTTGTATCATACAACTGCAACTGCCGCGGCGCCGAGGATTCAATTTTGGGTGGGCCAATGTAATTTCGGCTGGGCCTGTTCTAATAGCCTATTTCTCGTTAACAAAAATAATATAAAAAGAAATACCTGCATATCATTGTAGGCAACTGTGGAATGCATATTTCCTATAGTAAAGACACTTTTTCTAAACCCTTCTCTTTTAAACATTTTCACAATAAGAAGCTTAAATAGGCTATTATTTAAATGATTACACGGCACGCCGCAATGAGTGAAATTAAATGTTAAACTACTGCATGTTATTTTGTTTTGAATCACAATACATGAATACATTTAGAAACAAAGAGCATACAGAAATACGGAATAATGAGCGAGCACCTGATGTGTGTCTGTGTGGTTAGACTGCAGCCTGC
>NC_047517.1:10757100-10967100 GCF_902827115.2 Pseudochaenichthys georgianus | reverse complement strand
AGTGGAAAGAATGGATAATGAAGGGAAGGATGAGAGGTGGTCCCATATGAGTTTTAGAGTAGATATAGTGGGGGGAGAAGTTCAATATTCAACCTGTTGAAAAAGGGAGGTAGCGGGGAGGGGGCAGGTATGACAGGGTGGGGGTGGGTTACACCTCTGGGAGGGGGGCAGAGATAGAGGTAGGTAGAGAGTAAGACACACACACACATTGCATTCATTTTGTAGATCTGTGTCTAGCAAGTTACAAACACATATCAAACAGAAATGTCAGCATATTTTTGAAATGAATTGTTTTGGATTAACAGACTATGACACAGCAGACATATGATGATAGCAGCAAAGCACAGGTATAGTTCATGTTCAAAACAACAACCAAAACAAATAATAACACTGGTCTCAATGTAGGTGAGATAGTTCCAAATTAGATTAAATAAACTACAAATCAGTCATGTGTTTTGTCACAGCAGTATGTTGACAAGGCATTGGAAAAGAAAAAATAAAATTCAATTAAAATAAACAGAAACAGAGAAACATTATAAAAACATGAATGGTACACAAATAAATATCTAGATTATTACCAAGAATGCACAATATAAACATACAGACAGTTATTACTTTATAATAATAGTACAAAAATATAAACATTAAGTGCAATATACATTATACATTTTGTTGTTTTTGAGTGATTAAATGAACACTGAAGAAGAATATTACATTAATCTGTAGCCTATAGGACTGTGGACATAGTTATTTGAACGTGAAATAACAGCTATTTTCTTTTGTTATTTCCTTTAAAGAATCATGCTTTGTGTTTGAGCGGGTATTATTATCGCATCATACTGTAGTGTCCTTTATGTGTATTTCTTGCCTGTACAAACAAAGATAAACTATTTTAAACATTGAAATATTATGACAGAATAGGTGTGAACAAATCTTAAGAGATATTAACATGGTAATACACAAAAATATGGCATAAGTAAAGACAAAAAATAACAAAAAAAAAACTGTTAGGAAGTCAATTTGATGTGTCGATGATCGAATCCCACCCAGAAGGCCTTGAGTGCACTGAGGACGCAGAACCCCGACATATGCAAAACAGCCGTGTGTGTCCTCACTTTTTAAATGGTGTGAGCCACACTTTGAATAGAGGCAGCATCAACACCTGCTCTCGCCACTCGGCCAAGGACAGTTGCAGAGACATGAGGGCAAACACCAATCGTAACACTGGAGCTTTGCTGACACACCTCTGCACATATGGGGGCACACACACACACACACACACACACACACACACACACACACACACACACACACACACACACACACACACACACACACACACACACACACACACACACACACACAAAATCAGGTATCATACAGTTGTCAAATGATTTTGCTTTAATGTTCAAAAACTGTCTGAAACCAGAGCCCAGTCTGCTCTGATTGGTGAGCTGACCTTCTTTGTTGTGATTGGCCAACCACTTAGAGATGTCCCGCCCCTTAGCCTATCATGTACAATGTGTTGGAGTGCTTGCCAACAGAAGCGAAACTGTAACACAATGATGTCACTATGTCCCGGAAGTAAAAAAAGGAGACCAATGGCGGCGTTTCAGGCGAGAGGGACTCCCCCTGGAGGGAACACAGTGATGTTAGCCTTTGCAGACCATTACAATGCACCTACAAACCCATATAACACAATACAGGAAAGGGAAAACCCCAAAAAGCATAAAAGAGCTTACTAATATAAGACATTCTTACAAACTGGGCTTTTGTGTCTCTTTTAATCTGTCTATTGTGTCTCCCAACTTTATTGTAAAGCAGCAGTTAATGAATAGAGTGCCCTCAGAAGATTTAAAAAAAAACGTGGTCCACAAAATCTACAACATTTTGGGAAATTGTTCGTTTCAACGAGACAAAGTCTGATGGGACATTAACCTGTTAAGCCCCGAGCCTGTTGTTCAGGCCTCAGGCTCGAAAATGACATTCCCAGAACAAATGACTATATCTTCATTTCTAAAAAGGGGTAAATTAATAATCTTTTTTCTCAAAGCAAAGATAAACCTGTGAGTTGGATGTAGAAAAGTCAGAATCAATATAAATATATATAATATAAATAAAAAATGTAATTATAGTTTCTGTCCAAAGAAAACCCATTACTTATAGTGAAAACCACCCTTGGATGATAGGTTAGTACAGGGGTTCTCAAACTTTTTGTTTATGCGGACCACTATTTATTATCAAGGGTTTTCGCGGACCACCTCATATGCAAACCTAAATAAGTACATATATAAACGTAGTGTTAAAATGCCGATATTTTTTTATAGTTAATCATAGACAATCAAAAGTAAATTGAAGTCTATCTGATACTTTTGTGACCGGTGTCTGTCTGCGTTGTACGTTTCTCAAAGAGGTCGGCGGACGGTATTTTAGTTAGGTCATCCCAAACAATGCCACAAGTGCGCAAACGTGCACAAAACGTGCACAAAACGGGCAGACAGGTCTACAAAAAAACTACCGGTATGCTTTAGTTACTGTGCAGCAAAAAGCAGATGGTGCTGCGCTCAACACACACAGACTCAAAACAATGAACACAGGCATATAAGTAACATAAACAATGTATAGGCCTAAGTTGCATAAAGGCTTGAGCTACATTGGGTCCAGATCATGGTCCGGATGCTTCTCGTTTTGCGCCGTCCTGTTCAAATGAACAGCCAATCATATTTCCGCCAATCATATTTCCACACTCGCGCCAGGGCCGGGGGAGGGGTTACAAGGCTCGTGTCTTGTGGTGCATTCACTTGCACTCGGACATTAGAGATTTTCACTCATAAATGTCCGATGAGCCCAACGACCACTACCCCACTGCCTGATATCATTAGAAAGCTAGGAATCTCCTCTTTCCCGACAGTGTATACAACTCAAAATTCTCTGTCTTCAGGTCAATGCGACTGATTTTGATAGAGCTAGTCACATATGAGGTGGTCCCCGAAAATCCTTGATAATAAAAAGTGGATTTTATTTAGCTTTTTTCCACGGACCACCTGCAGTACCCTCGCGGACCACCAGTGGTCCGTGGACCACAGTTTGAGAACCGCTGGGTTAGTAGACTAAAAGCTTTAGGAATCCAAACTATAACATATAATAAGTACCCTGTATCAAGATTATACATCAGATGATCAGTCATGAACTTACCTCCGTGTATGCACCATGGACTCAAATCACCCAGTCCCAGTGACCACAGTGACCGGAGTAAACTCTAAGGATCTAAATCTCTTTGATGAAAATCCAATAAGACATAACTGTTTCGACTCCCACATTGACCCAGACTCTAATTTCTTCAGGAATCTTACCAACAACTGCTGCTACTATAGTGAAACACTTTTTAACTTAGAACTTAAAGCTATTAATGGTTTTTCATTAATACACTTTAATGCCCGTAGCCTTAATGCAAATAGTGACAAAATCAAACTATATCTTCAACTCATAAATAGATCTTTTGACATTATTGCAATCTCAGAGACCTGGCAAACTGACTCAAACACTGTTGACATTCTTTTACCCGATTATGTGGCTTTTCATATGAATCGTAAACTCCAAAGAGGTGGAGGGGTTTCACGGTTTGTTAAAAACACACTTTATGCGAGATTGGTAGGAAGTATTTCCCTCTGCTGCAACAACCTCCTTGAATATGTCACCGTAGACATTGAGCTAAAACAGAACAAACATATACTCGTCTCATGCATGTACAGAAAGCCTGGAAGTAATCTTGAGGAATTTAATGAACAAGTAGAAAAAATGCTCAGACCTCATAGAATTAAAAACCTTTATGTGTGTGGAGATTTCAACGTTAATTTATTAAAATACAACTCGCTCCAACAGGCGAGACACTTCATGGATATGATTTCTTCTCTCGGGCTTCTCCCTCTAATAACCAAACCAACCAGGTTAACTAGCACTACTGAAACGTTAATTGATAACAGTTTCACTAACGTCCTTGAAACGGAACATCATAGTGGGGCCCTCATCACTGATGTCAGTGATCACCTGCCCATATTCACAATTTGCGGAAAAGAACCTGTAAATAACAAAGAACAAAATACATACATAACTAAGTGGACATTAAATGACAGTTCTCTAAATAAATTAAATATTAGCTTAAAAAATGAAAAATGGCAAGAAGTATTTGAGATTAAAGATGTAAACAAATCCTATAATGAGTTTGTAAGGATTTTCATGCAAAACATGAACGAATGTTGTCCATATGTTAAAATTAAGATTGGCAACAGGAATAATAATGACTCAAAACCCTGGTTCACTCGTGGACTGAAAAACGCTTGCTGTAAGAAAAATGCACTGAATATGAAAGCCGTTATACATTGTATAAAAAGAAATTGACTACAATCCTTAGAAACTGTGAAAAACGATACTTCTCTGAAAAATTAGAAAATGCCATAGGAGATATGAAAACCACTTCAAGAAATTCCAAACCGAAGGAAAAACCCCAAAGGATGTTGCAAATAGGTTTAATGAGTTCCTTACTGAAATTGGCCCCAACCTGGCGAGTAAAATCAGCCCAACTTCATCTAAAGTGGATGATTTTCTAAAAAACTGCAACCAACAGAGTATGTTCCTGAACCCAATTACAGAAAATGAACTGCTTGATATTGTTAATACTCAACACAGTAAACAGTCCAAAGATTATTTAGGACTTAGTATGAATATTGTTAAACAAGTCGCACCAAACATTGTAGCCCCCCTAGTAAATATATGCAATAAATCGTTCCAACAAGGTATTTTTCGCAATGAAATCAAATCTGGTGATAAATCTAGTTTTAATAATTATAGACCCATTTCTTTACTACCACCATTTTCAAAAATCCTGGAAAAACTCTTTAACAACCGTCTGGAGTCATTCCTCAGCTAATTTAATATACTATGCCCCAGCCAATATGGATTTCAGAAAAATCACTCTACTTCTTCAGCAGTAATTGAACTGGTTGAAGAAATTACCAACAACATTGAGAAAAAAAAGATTACAGCTGGTATATTCATTGACCTTAAAAAGGCTTTTGATACTGTGAACCATACCATACTGCTACACACATTAGAACATTATGG
The DNA here is from genome assembly GCF_902827115.2 of Pseudochaenichthys georgianus. Taxonomy (NCBI): domain Eukaryota; kingdom Metazoa; phylum Chordata; class Actinopteri; order Perciformes; family Channichthyidae; genus Pseudochaenichthys; species Pseudochaenichthys georgianus. The sequence continues at coordinate 10,961,979 of NC_047517.1, read as the reverse complement.
CATAAGGGGTCAAGCCAAAGAATGGGTCAAGAGTTATCTGATAAATAGGCTACAATATGTGGACACAGACGAGGCGAAATCAAACAATCTTCCTATAACATGTGGAGTCCCTCAAGGATCAATCTTTGGTCCAAAACTGTTCCTGATTTATATTAATGACATTATCAACACCTCATACATGTTAAAATTCATTTTGTTTGCCGATGATAGCACCATTCTCTGCTCCCATCATAATCTTGGTGATCTTGTTAAAATTGTTAATGCAGAATTAGAAATACTATGTAACTGGTTTGCAGTTAATAAATTATCCCTTAATGTGGCCAAAACAAATTACATGTTATTCAATACAAAGTCTGAGAGTAGAAATGACTGTATTATACGGATTTGCAATACTGAGATAGAGAAAGTTGGTGCATGTACATTTTTAGGACTCATTGTTGATGAAAAACTCAACTGGAAGCACCATATAAATTATGTACAAACTAAACTGTCATAGGTGTCAACAAACTGTACTAAGAACATTCTCGAGGAAAAAATACTCAGAACTCTTTATAACAGTCTATTTCTCCCTTACTTTTATTACTGCTCCAAAATATGGGGAAACACGTACGCAACAAATCTACAAAAAATAATAACATCTCAAAAAAAGTATTACGAATAGTCTGTGGTGTTGGTAAATATGAACACACAACTCCCATATTTAAAAAACTCAATCTATTCAAATTTGTTGATATAGTTAAGCTTAAAACAGTACTGATTATGCACAACATTTACCATAACAAAATGCCTACTAACATTCAAAAGCAGTTCCAAACCACAGTCAGGAAATACCCAACCAGGCATCCTAACTGGTTGTGTAGCAAGCCCTGTAGAACAACCATCAAATCACAAAGCTTATCCATAATCGGAGTTTGAACGTGGAATGGACTTCACCCAGACCTTTCAAGTATTACTAGTCATCAACAATTCAAAACTAAAGTAAAAACAATTATACTTGCAGATTACTCCAGCTAACAAGCATTTGATATTTCCAGTATTACTTATATATGCATTTACTTTTTTTTCTTGGACTAACTTTTTTTTAATTTTTTTTATTTTTTCCAGTTTTCATTAGTTTTCTTTATATATATTTTTTGTACTCCTTAATTTCTATACGTTTTTGACGAAATAAGTGGCATTATTAAATTGATGCTAATGATGATGCAAGAGAGGGCTACTCCCCATAAGCTATGCTTCAGCCCTCCCGCTTCTACTAATTTTGTTCATTTGTGTGTAAGAATTATACGTTTTTGTTTTTGTATGATTTTAGTAGAATAAATTAAAAAAATAATAATAATAATTGATGCAAAACAAGTGAAATTTGACCTTTTTAGAGAGGTTTAGAAAAGAAAACCCACCTCAGGGCTCATTTGGGTGGATTTGCCATATCTCTGGCCCCCCTCGGTTGATTTTGATGATTGACACCTCTTTTGAACCGTTAGGGCTTAACAGGTTAACAGACTCTCAAACAGTCTGTTAGTAGTTACATTTATATCAATCAATCAATCAATCAATGTTTATTTATATAGCCCAATATCACAAATGTTACATTTGTCTCAGTGGTCTTCACAGTGTGTACAGAATATCAGTATGACAATACGACACCCTCTGTCCTTAGACCCTCACATCGTACAAGGAAAAACTTCCAAAGAAAACCCAGTTTAAAGGGAAAAATGGGAGAAACCTCAGGGAGAGCAACAGAGGAGGGATCCCTCTCCCAGGACGGACAGACGTCCGAATAGATGCCGTGTGTAAATTGAAAAGATAATACATTTGCAACATAGGTAGTCCAAATGTTTGGAAATGCATGTGTGTATAATAGGAAGATGAATCCACGAGGATATCCATCCAGGACCTATGATCCAGGACCACAGCCATGACTCAAGATCCAGCGCTCGCGATCCAGGACACAGGACCGCAGGATCATCCATGACTCCGGATCCCAGCGTATATAGACACCAAAAAGAAAGACATTTGGGGAAGCTGGGTTAATCGGAACATGAGTGTACACGGGTATAGACAGAGAGAAGGAAGAAGTAAGATGTCCCCCGACAAACTAAGCCTATATCAGCAAAACTAGGGGCTGAATCTAATCAGCCCTAACTATAAGCTTTATCAAAAAGGAAGGTCTTAAGCGCACTCTTAAAAACGGATAGGGTGTCTGCCGCCCGAACACAAACTGGAAGCTGATTCCACAAATGTGGAGCTTGATAAGAAAAGGCTCTGGCTCCCATTGTACTTTTAAAGATTCTAGGAACAACCAACAACCCTGCATTATTGGAACGCAATGCCCTAGTAGGACAGTAGGGTATAATGAGTTCTTTAAGGTAAGATGGCGCCTGCCCATTAAGGGCTTTGTAGGCGAGAAGAAGAATTTTAAATTCTATCCTGTGTTCTATAGGGAGCCAGTGTAAGGCAGCCAGAACAGGAGTAATGTGGTCCCTTTTCCTAACTCTGGTTAGTACACGAGCCGCAGCATTTTGAATCAGCTGAAGCGACTTGATTGACTTCTTGGTACTCCCTGATAATAAAGAGTTACAATAATCCAGCCTAGAAGTAACAAATGCATGGACTAGTTTCTCTGCATCGTTTTGAGGCAAGATATGCCTGATTTTTGCAATGTTACGTAGATGGAAGTAGGCGGTCCTTGAAATTGATTTTATGTGGGCGTTAAAGGATAAATCCTGATCAAATATAACACCAAGATTCCTTACAGTCTCACTGGAGGCCAAATTAATGCCATCCATAGTTAGTATGTCTTTAGATAATTTGTTTCGTAGATTCTTCGGGCCAAGTACAATAACTTCAGTTTTGGTCGTGTTTAACATCAAAAAGTTTAAGGTCATCCACGTTTTTAAGTCCTTAAGGCAGTCTTGAATTTTATTTAGATGATTAATTTCATCAGGCTTGATTGATAAATATAGTTGAGTATCATCCGCATAACAATGAAAGTTTACAGAATGATTCCTTATAATATTGCCTAACGGAAGCATATATAATGTGAACAAAATAGGTCCGAGCACTGAGCCCTGTGGCACTCCATGGCTAACTTTGGTTTGCGTGGAAGATTCATCGTTAACACGTACAAACTGAGAGCGTTCAGATAGATAGGACCTAAACCAGCCTAAAGCAGTTCCCTGTATGCCAACTAAGTGCTCTAGTCTTTGCAATAGGATATCATGGTCGATAGTATCAAATGCAGCACTGAGATCGAGCAAAACAAGAATAGAGACAAGTCCCTTGTCTGAGGCTATTAGAATATCATTTGTGACTTTAACCAGAGCTGTCTCTGTGCTATGATGTGTTCTAAAGCCAGACTGAAAATCTTCAAATAAATCATTGTTTTTTAAGTAATCACACAACTGTTTTGTGACCGCTTTCTCAAGAATTTTTGAGAGGAACGGAAGATTAGAAATAGGTCTATAGTTGGCTAAAACCTCTGGATCGAGGTTGTGCTTTTTAAGAAGCGGTTTTATCACTGCTACTTTGAATGATTGTGGAACATAGCCTGATAATAAAGACATATTCATAATATTTAATAAAGAAGTGCTAATTAATGGAAAAACTTCCTTCAACAGCTTAGTTGGAATTGGGTCTAACATACACGTTGATGGTTTAGAAGAGAGAATCATTGAATGTAATTGTTCAAGGTTAATGGCTGAAAAGCATTCTAGTTTACTATCTAGTGTAATATTAGAACTTACGATTCCGGGAGCTGTTGATAACACTATACTGGTCGAAGGCAAGAGGTCATTAATTTTGTTTCTAAGAGTAACAATTTTATCGTTAAAAAAGCACATAAAATCATTACTACTGAGTGCTAAGGGAATAGAAGGCTCAATCGAGCTGTGGCTCTCTGTCAGCCTGGCTACAGTGCTGAAAAGAAATCTTGCATTATTCTTATTCTCATCTATTAATGAAGAGTAGTAGGCTGCTCTCGCTTTACGCAGTGCTTTCTTATATTCATTGAGAGTAATATGCCAAATTAAACGAGATTCTTCAAGTTTAGTGGAACGCCATATCCTTTCAAGTTGTCTAGACTTTTGCTTTATTTTGCGGGTTTCGGCATTATGCCATGGAGCTAATCTATGTTGTTTTATTTTCTTCTTTTTCAAAGGAGCAACAGAATCTAATTTTATTCGCAGCGCATCTATAGCACTATCAACAACATGATCAATTTGGGGTGGTGTACATTTTGTATAAGTTTCCTCCCCTACATGCAGACATGCTATCGAGTTAAGTATTGGTTGAATCTCTTCCTTAAATGTGGCTATAGCACTAACAGATAGGTTTCTGCTGCAAGAGCTTTTGACTAATGCTTTGTAGTCTAGTAACAGTACTTCAAAAGTTACTAAGAAATGGTCGGATAAAGCAGGATTATGCGGTTCGACTAATAGTTGCTCAATTTCAATACCATAAATCAGAACAAGGTCGAGAGTGTGATTATAACAGTGGGTTGGTTTATTTACACTCTGACAGAAACCAACAGAATCTAATATAGAGTTAAATGCAACAGTAAGGCTATTTTTATCATCGTCAACATGAATATTAAAGTCACCTACGATAATTACTTTGTCTGTTTTAAGAACCAAAGTTAATAAAAACTCAGAGAATTCTGATAAGAATTCTGAATATGTATATTATATGTTTAACATAAGCAAGGTGACCTATAACGGATTCACAAATAGTCTCGTCTGTGGGACCCTGTTATCCGCTAAAGACAATGTATGACAGTCAGGTGAATCCATAAAAGCCAGACAAATACTGAATAGTAATAAGTGACATGATTTGAGATTGAAATGAGGTGAAGAAAATGGGAAAAATCACTCATTCCTTACCCCGGCAGGGTTTTTTGATGAGAAGGGCTATTTCACTTCTATAATGGGAGAAATCGAGACTTGTGCCTATTGTGTGAAGTATGAGGAGCGTCATTCACCCCTCCAAAAAGGGGAGGGACATTTTTTATTAAGGTGTGACCGTGCTTTGCCTCTTTCATTTCAGAGAGGATGATAGTGTGGTCTTCTCTCATTTCTCCACTGGACCCTGTCTTGTTCACAGTTCCCCAGACAGAGTCATGTAAATCCATCTGAGAGAAGCACAGGCTTCGGGTGTGATAATGACTTACTGAAGACTACCAATGGGGAGAGGACGTGCCTTACACACACATGAACACACACCCATGTACCATCCACACCTCTACTCCAAGCTTGCAGAGCAATTTCCACACTCATCTCATCCCTAAACCCCCACATACTGTGCCAGCTGCAGATTGAGGTGGCAGCACCCGTCATAATGTGGTGGAAGGGGGGGGGGGGGCTGTTGGAGGGCATTGCCAGTCCTAGAAGCAGGATTTACCCAGCCCGAGCTCCAGGTCTCTGTGGGTAACTACGGGGAATGGGCCTGCCATAGTGGTAATAGAGTAAATAACTCAAATGAGGCAGAGTGTGAATTACTTCTCTGATGGGTTGGACGGTCCCCGCTGTGAATCCAACCGGGGGGTCCAGCTAGGAAGAGGCTCGAAAATGTGGGGAAATGGGTCCAGGATGTGGCGAGGTAACAGGGGGTGGTATGTCAGCGGGGATGGGGTGTATGAGAGTGTTTAATTCAGGTGATGATGGAGAGGGGAAAATTGCTTGAGGCAACGGTGTCGCAGCAGGTCTGGACGAACGGAAGCCGCCCGAGGGATGGACGGTGGGACAGAACAAAATAGACTTTGCAGAGATGCATCCACTCCTAAATATGTACTTGTCGGAGTTTGTGGGTATTGTTTCTGTCTGGTTCTCCTATACAGTATGTGGTACAGGTGTTGGAATTCCTGGAAACTGACTCACCTGTGACATACAGTGCAATTAAAAGGATCTTAGCATCGTATGTACATATTCTGTAGCCCTGTGAAGCCCAGATTCCGAGTACAAAAGAAACTTCAATTCCAAGGGATGATTGAAAAACACTTCAAAACTGAACCTGCAACCTTGGGCTTCAAAGGAAAGCATGGTGCCCAAACTAATACAACCAGAAAAATATATGAATACATTTTCCTTCATTAGGTGACCTCGAAGTAGGTTACATGGTCATTTCTATTCTGCGCCGACCCTCGAGTTCACACACGCCTTTGAGTCACCAATGGGCGAACAAAGACTTCAATGCTGGTCCCTCAGTGGAGGTAGACTTTACTTATCATTTCAAAGGGACATCCCTCGTCACCCTTCCAACTGTATACCAATGGACAGAGTTCAGAAGGAAAAAAGTTCTGTTTTGCACCGGAAGACATGGTCCGTCCAATGTACTCTCATGTGTTTTGATGCCGGGAGTGACATGAGTTTGTGGGCAGTTGTTTTCCTGCTTGTGATCTTGTCCTGACCTTCCAGATCATCCATAATGTATCGCAGCAGATATTTTAAAAAGCCATGAAAGTCAAATCAGAAGGAAGTTGTTGGCCTGTCTAGCGCCGGCAGTGCACCCTTGACAGGCAAATCTTTAATCTGCGTTCAGAAAGAGGGTGTTTAAAGGAAGGGCTGGATGTCAGTTTAGGGATGGGGAAGGCAACAGAAAAAGCTGTTCTGATCTCGCATAAAGCGGGCAACTTGCCACAAAAAGCAGGAGTTGGTGAGTATTCGACTGACCTGACCTTACTCTCCCCCTCTTCCACCATCTTACAGTCCCGCTTTCCCCTAACAGAGGAATTCCTCTTTGGCTACCATGAAAGTTTTCTGCATGTAACTTTCTCTCCAGCACAGTAAAAACCTTCACCTCGCAGAAGAAAAACGTTCTTCTGGCAGCAAAGCACAGCTGGACAAGACAGCAAAGACCCAGGGGATAGAAATACAAAAACAATCTAAACAGAATCCACACATAGCTGCGCCGCTAAACCACCACATAAAGTTCTAACAGTGATGGCTTCCTTGCCTGGTTGTTAGATCAGTTTACTCCAGGTCTCAAATTGAATGCAGGTTCCTACATTGGAAGTTTGCTTACATGGAGCTCAGCTGGCGGTTGCAAAGCCTCGAGTAAGAGAGAGTTCTGCTGAGGGAATATCTTTCTTTGTTTGGTTGGATTTCAGGTGGATAGGCAGTAAGCCATGTAGTACGCAGGTATATCCGGAAGATATGAGATTTATAAACTCCAAGTTGCTGTGGGTTTCTGTGCTGTGGGTTTCTGTGTTTGGGTTTCCTCTTTGTGGGTGCATGTGTGTCAATCTGTGTGTGTGTGTGTGTGTGTGTGTGTGTGGTGTGTGTGTGTGTGTGTGTGTGTGTGTGTGTGTGTGTGTGTGTGTGTGTGTGTGTGTGTACAAATGCAGGTTGAATTTGAGTAAGCAGAATCATGCTAATTATTTCCTGTACACAAACAACAAGCTGGACATGTTCATGAAAGGTGTAATTTGTGGGCGTACAGGGCATGGAATGAATGAGGAGGACGTTTGTATGAAAATTGCTAATTTGGAAGAGCTGCATTCAATCTTTTAGCAGCACTGCACATTTCTAATGAAACAAACCAGAACATGGTGGGTGCACCTATATATGACAAGCAGTTCTTGTAAATGTCAAGCTGCACACACTAACATTTAAAATTGTGTTTTGTTGATAAACACATGTTCAATCTTTTCGAGCAATTAGTCCAAATCCAAAGATGTGTCATTAGTAACAGAAAAAAACAAAAATATTAATATTTAAGAATCTGGAAACTGCAAATGTTTTGACCTAAGACTGCACAATCATGTAGCAAGTCAATTGTTTTGAGAATGTACACCAGGGGTCGGCAACAGGCGGACCGGATCCGGGCACCGACCTATACGGACCCGGACCTATAATCATTATATTGATAGGGGATTTCAATTTTGACGGGGAGATTCTATTTGAAACGCTGCCGACAGGGGGCGAAAGAGACAAGTGAGCGATACAGGGAGAGAAACACAGAAGAAGAGACGAGAGCACGGCAGAGACAGAGCTATTTAATAGAAGACTTACGACACCGGAAGTCCAAAAACGGTTATCGTCACGTGGTTCATGTAGACGAGGGATCGTTCCCCGGAAGTTCATGGCGGGCAATGTGAATGCATTGATAACAGGAGATAGAACTACGATTTTTGGTAATTATTAGTGAATAAAGGTTTTGATTTGCAATATTTATACAACAAATCGATATGTGTATGTATTTACATCAATATGTTTTCAAAAATAAAATCGAATTTGCTAATATTAAGTGATAATATTAGGATTAGTGTGAACAACTAGTTTACATGTTACTAACAGTGCCTTGGTTAAAGAGCCTGTTGCTGTTTATTTATAGCTTTGAATTCTTTCAAACCAATATTATCTTCTTAAACTTGTATGGTAGTCAGGAGCATCACTTTATAATGTTTATTGATACATTTAGAGGGAGGGGATCTAAAGTAATGCTTTAAAATTCAGATTGGATTCATTTCTACCATTTTCTTAAATTCATGGTAGTTTCAGTAATCCCATGGTAATTGAGGACACAAGTTATCTAAATGACTAATGTTGTCTTTATGGCTTTCAGAAAGGACAGGAGACCGACAGGATATGATGATGATGATGATGATGATGATGATGATGATGATGATGATGATGATGATGATGATGATGATGATGATGTTAAATGTGTTGCTTTAGGAACATCCATTGCAAATACATGGAATTCAATAAACATAGAAGAGCATATCATGCAGTTTGTCGGTGCCTTTTCCTCCGTGTTGTCCTGGTTTGCTGTGCTGCCTCCTAGTCGCCACCATGGTTTGCTGTGCTGCCTGGGGATGCTCAAATCGCTCAGAGAAAGGAGTACGAATGTACGGCTTCCCCACTGACACAGAGCGGAGGAAAAAATGGCTGGCTCAAGTCAGCAGGAGCAATTTCACGACCAACAGCAACAAAATATGTGATTTATATACAAACACTGCATTTGCACTTTTTCACAAAACGAAAACCACACCATTGGGAGAGCTTAATGTTTTGTTTAATACAAAAAAACAGGGAAAGGCTTGAAAAACACTGAGAGTTGAGACTCAGGGTGCAGGGTGAGGGTCTCAGTGCAGGTATTCAGGCTCCATTGAATCCCCCTCTGGTTCTTGTGCTGAGAGAGGGAGCAACAGACAGGAGAAAGGGTTATACACACCTATATAGCACACCTATTGCCTTGGGGAGATAAGGTGTTTACTTATATAAAACAGTAGTATTAAACGTACCTTGTGTTTTCACTCTCACTTAAGTCCCTCTCCCTTTGCCATCAATCCAGAATCAGCTGGGCTGCAACATTATACAGACGGGTAATAATCAACAGAATCACAAGGACACAATATGGCTCTGCTAAAAACACTCACTCTTACACGCACCAAAGTTATATTTATCTAATATTTAACTCCCTCCACCCCCGCATACAATCCCGTTTAGAAGCCCCTCTTCTCTAATTCAACATGTTGGACGAAATGACATTAAGAGAACGGAATTTACAATTAAAAGGCTGTTCAACGTGTGTTGCTAACTTGCTTCGGTATGCTAGCTTAATCTGTTATCTGTAAACGTTCCCTAAATCTACTAATTTAGGGATAATCCACTGACATCCTTTAATACACATGTTCATTTGAATCAGATGTACTGATAATATCCGCAATATACATCTTTAAACTTCTTCTTACCTTTAAAAGTCCGTCACGAACGGTCTATTATGCTGCAACTCCACAGCTCTGCCAGCCTTGGCGCTAACTTCCGGGGAACGATTGAGAGGCTCCACGATCCGCCATTGCTGTAAAAAAGTGGTCCATTGGAGTGAACGGAGATGTCGTAACTCTTCTATTAAATGGCTCTGGGCAGAGAGAAGCGGAGAGGAAACTGAGTGAAGAGAATAATTAGCGATAGGGATAGAAGCGGAGAGGGAACAGGCGTGTTAGCGGCAGACAGGGAGAGACACATTACACATGGCGCTCTCCAAGAAGAGGAAAGTGGACAGTGAGAACAGAGCTGTTAACCCTGAGTGGACGGACTCATTCATGTTCCTCCTGCCCACTGGGAGCACAGAGCCAGTGTGGCTCATTTGTTCAGAGACCGTGGCGCTCATTAAAAGTGCCAACACGCCACTATGAGACAAAACACAAAGTGTTTGACCAAACATTCCCTCTCAAGTCAGAACTGAGGTCACTAAAATAACTATCGTTACAGGGCAGGCTAACCGAGGCTAACCAATGAGCACCTGCATGTGTGTATGAGAATGGCCCTGACACCATTTCAGCCCAGATGTAAACTCCTGGCAGGACAAGCTCGAGCTCAATTCTCGCACTGAACAGAACAAAGTGAGTGAAGGACTGCAATATAAGAGGGAAAGAAAGAGACACTTTAAAACTGTTCAATTGTTATGATGTGTAAAGACTGATATTGTTCTATAATCGGCTGAAACTGTTAAGTCATGATGTGAAACGGTTTATAAAGAAAAAGGGAAACTCAAGCTGCTGCTACACTTTATTTTATTTATCTAAAATTAAGCACTTTTAAGATGCTCATATTTTCAAAAGCTATTTTATTTATTTTCTTTAAATGCAGCCCGAGAGGAACATTACACCTATCCACAGTATTTACTGTATATCTGTATAGTTCAAAGTTAATTGACAATACATATTGTTGTTTATGAATTGCACTTTCTTTATTTGATTGGCAGTCAGTTGTTGATTACATGCATACGTTGATACAGCTACAGGCTCCTTCAATATCACACTAATTCATAAAGCAAGTTAGGCATTTTGATGCTCTGGACCTTTGCATGGGGACATTTTCTCTAACTGGACCTCGTTGAATTTGAGTTGAATACCCCTGATGTACACTATCCATCAATACAACGTAATGCATTCAAAGGTTCAGTGATCTAAGAAGGAACAAGTGTTGGCACTTTTGGAAACGAATCAATTGATAAGTGTTTTTTATATTAATCATCTATTGCTCACAGTTGAATCCAACCGTTTACTGTTTATTGAGACAGTGAAACAGCGTTTGATCTCTAAGCTTTGTGCTACATGCTTTTAAATATATATATCATGAGGTATAATGAATTCTGTTCATTCTGGCTTTTCACTTTGGTTGTACTTTTGTTCTTTTGTTTTTGGTCTCAATTATGTGTAAATATTCAAAAATTAAAGTGTGCTTGAAAAAAGTATTACAAAAATGAAAATATGTATATTATACATTTTTTTATGATTTACTTGCTTATGCTTTAATGTGTTGAATTTATATGTATTATTTTTCCCTAAGAATGTATACATTTGACTGAATACAAAAAAACAGTTAGTGGGTTACGGTATAGTTATGTTGGTATAGCTGACAGCAGGGCCGGCCCTTCCCACTGGCGAACTAGGCGGTCGCCTACATCAATAGTTTAGGTGAAAATGTGGATGAAGCTACTTTACATTTGTATGCGGACGATACCGTGATGTACTGTGCAGGTCACTCCATTAAGGAGGCTGGTGTTAAATTACAGGCTGTTTTTAACACTATTCAGACTCAGCTTGCTGAACTAAAGCTTCTTTTAAATGTGGATAAAACCAAGGTAATGCTCTTTTCTAAAGCTAAAAAGACACCAGAGCCTGTTTTAGATATTGTAACTACGCAAGGAATAAAACTTGAAGTGGTTACCTGTTACAAATACCTTGGTATCTGGCTTGATGATTGTCTCTCTTTTAAACTTCATGTCAATAACCTGCTTAAAAAGCTGAGGGTTAGGCTAGGTTTCTTCTACAGGAACAAGTCCTGCTTCTCGCTTGAGGCCAGGAAAAGGCTCTGTGACCTTTTTACCTGTGCTGGACGATGGGGATCTGATGTATATGAATGCACCTGCCAATTGCCTGGTCAAGTTAGATGCTGCGTATCACAGCGCATTGAAATTTGTGACAAACTGTAAAGCATTAACCCATCACTGTACCCTGTATGCAAGGGCTGGTTTGCTTTCACTAACTGTACGGAGGCTCAGTCACTGGTACATTTTTATATACAAAGCCATGCTAGGGAAACTTCCATCTTATATCTGCTCCCTGATCTCACGGAAAATTGTAAGTGGCTACTGCCTGAGATCGAATGCTGTGGTTTTATTAAATGTGCCAACTGCTAGGACTGTCTTAGGGAAGACAGCTTTTAGATGCGCAGCTCCTCTGTCTTGGAATAGTCTGCAAATTAAATGGAAACTGAACAATCTGGTGCCACTAAATGTTTTTAAAGCTCGGTTGGATGCTACTCAATCGGAAGCTATTGGTACCTGTTTATGTGGATAATTATGTAAATGATGCTGTATGATGTCCTTTTGTTGTTCTGTTTATGTTTTTATGTTTCATGTGGAACTACTTGAACAGGTCTCCCTTGAAAAAGAGATCAATGATCTCAATGGGATTTATCTGTATAAATAAAGGTTTGAAATGAAATGAAATGAAATTCTTATATAATCTTTTTGTAAATAATATACTACTTTTCTATTGTGATAGCTGTATCCTCCAATAGTGTTTAATTTGTCAGATCGTTTATTTTCACGGTCAACTTGTGTGTATATATATATATATATTTATTTTTTTGTTTATTTTCTTTTATATTTTAGAATTTGTTTATTTTCTGCTCTTTTTAATGTCTAATTATTGTGCAATGCTTTGTTTTATATGCTTCTGTAACGAAATAATGTGAATGTTAGCCAGAAGAAAGCTATCTGGATAACTGCTCCTTTGTATAAAGTGAGGCTGACCAACCAATATGGGCATGTGTTTTTTACATTGCATGTAATTTGTTAGATGCTTTTATCCAAAGCGACTTCCATACATTCAGTACTGTGGACAATCCCCACAGGAGCAATTAGGGGTGAAGTGTCTCAGGGACACAACGACATGCTGACTGCAGTGGGACTCGAACTTGCTACCCCCTGATTCAAAGTCCAGACCTAATTTTTATTATATTGGCCAGTTGTGAACTTGCATACTGCGGCAGATTGCAGCAGTTATTTTTGCCTGACTATATATACATGTTTTTGTTTGTAATGTGCTAATATCTACCCTATAATTTTCCAGCTGCACTTGAGAAATACCTCAAAAAGCCCCCAGTTGCTGGTGAAGGAACATCTGAACTCCCATGTCCATCACACTCTGAAGAAGTTTTGCCAAATATGTATGGTCTCTGTGTAATCGTTAATACACTACTTTTTTGTCATTATTATTATTGTTATTATTATGATACATACTGAAAACTGAAGCATGAATAACTTATTTGCATGTTTGCATTGCATGCCTGCAGGTGAAGGAATAACGAGCACAGTATGTGAGTCCACCATTGCAGCCCCCTCAGATCCGGCTGACTGCCCTGGCCCATCTGAGTCCACCATTGCAGTCCCTCAGATCCTGCTGACTGCCTAGGCCCATCTGAGTCCACCATTGCAGTCCCCTCAGATCCTGCTGACTGCCCAGGCCCATCTGAGTCCACCATTGCAGCCCCCTCAGATCCTGCTGACTGCCCAGGCCCATCTGAGTCCACCATTGCAGCCCCCTCAGATCCTGCTGACTGCCCAGGCCCATCTGAGTCCACCATTGCCGCCCCCTCAGATCCTGCTGACTGCCCAGGCCCATCTGAGTCCAACATTGCAGTCCCCTCAGATCCTGCTGACTGCCCAGGCCCATCTGAGTCCACCATTGCAGTCCCCTCAGATCCTGCTGACTGGCCAGCACTGAGTGATACAGTGAGGATGGAGTTAGTCAGACAAGGGCCATATCATTTAAAATCCGACTTCACTATTCCTAAAAAGGAGGACGGGAGAAGTTGCCATCATCACTACTTTTACAGAAGATTAGTGAATGGTGATACAATCAAGAGGAGCTGGGTTGTGTATTCCAAGAAAAACAAAAATGTATTTACTGCTTTTGCTGCAAGCTGTTCTCCCAAAAAGAGTACCAACTAATCAGCAGTGGACTAAATGACTGGAAAAATTGCACTGACAAACTAAAAACACATGAGAACAGCCCAGAACACTCTAGGCACATGACGTCGTGGAAGGAACTGGAGACTCGACTTCAAAAGGGCCTAACTATAGACACGGTAGAAATGGCACTTATGGAGGCTGAAAAGAAGAAGTGGCCTGAAGTCCTGACCAGGTTGGTGGCAATAATTCAGTCGTTGGCAGAGTGAAACATTGCCTTTAGAGGGACCACAGAAACACTTAACCAGCCAAATAATGGCAACTTCCTGAAGGAGGTAGAGCTCATGGCGAAGTTCGACCCAGTCCTCAAACAGCATGTTGCTGAGGTCCAAAGAGGAACCACCAATATTTCCTATTTAGGAAAAATAATTCAAAATTAACTGATAGATTGCATCAGTGGGAGGATTGGGGACCATATGGTCAATGAAATCAAACAATCCAAATACTTTTCAATTATTTTGTATTGCACCCCAGATTTGAGCCAATTACAGAGCAACTATCAGTCATTATTCGACTAGTTACAACCCAGCACACGCCCCAAATAAAAGAACATTTTATGGGGTTCCTTGACGTAGAACAGTTCACTGGAGAAAGCCTTTCAACCCTGATTCTAAAGAGATTAGAACAGCTTGATATCCCTTTTGAAGACTGTAGAGTGCATTCTTATGATAATGGTGCAAATATGAAAGGAAAGAGGAAAGGAGTCCAAGCCAGACTTGTTCAAATCAATCCAAGGGCTTTATTTGTGCCATGCGGAGCACATACATTGAACCTGGTGGTAGCTGATGCAGCAAAAAGCTCTGCAGAAGCAGAGATGGTCCATCCTAAAAAGCCATGTGAACATCACATTGAAATCATGGTCTGATACCAGATGGGAGAGTCGGATCAACAGCATAGAGGCTGTAAGGTATCAGGCTGCAGAAGTCAGAGATGCACTTCTAGAGGTGAGGGATAAAGCCACAGATGGATTTGTAAAAATTGAGGCACAATCTTTGGCTGAAGAGGTTGGATCATACCGCTTTGCAATATGCACTGTGGTATGGTATGACATCCTGACCAACATCAAACATGTCAGCAAAATGTTGCAATCAGTGTAAATGCAGCTGGATATTGCTGTTGACCTCCTGAGAAAAACAGAAGTTTCTTTGGTCATTTACAGAAGCAATGGATTTGCTTCTGCCCAAGCATCTGCCAAAGACATCTGTGGCCAAATGAATGTGGAAGCTGTTCTCAAGCAGAAGAGGCTGAGAACAACCAAGAAACAGTTCTCCTATGAGTCCCCGGAGGAGCAAGTGAGTGATGCACTAAAGAAACTTGAAGTTTCTTTTTTCAATATGGTGGTGGATGTTTCCATTGCATCACTGCAGGAGAGATTCAAGGCCTTAGGTGAAGTAGAGGAAAAGTTTGGGGTGCTACTCAACTTCCCTGACCTGCCAAAGGAAGATCTGACGAAGCAGTGTGAAACACTCAGCAACACCCTGAGCTGGGGGGACAGTCAGACCTGGATAAGAGGAAACTTGCACTGGAGATGCAGAATTTCCCAGCTTTGCCAAAAGCCAACATGACCACCCTGGAACTTCTGACTTTCCTACAGGAGAAGAAAATGAACGAAGTGTATCAAAATATGTGGGTGGCCCTCAGGATCGCTGTCACTATTCCAGTGACAGTTGCTGCTGGGGAGAGGAGCTTCTCCAAATTGAAGCTCATTAAAAACATACCTGAGGTCGTCAATGGCTCAAGAACGCCTCAATGGATTAGCTTTAATAAGCATCAATCGCGAGGTTTCGGGGCAAATATCATTTGACGATACAATAAATGAATTTGCAGCAAGGAAGTCCAGACGTGTCTGACTTTAAGGATGTGGACTAATTAAAGGACACCATAACATAGAGACTTGTTGTTCTGATTGCCTGTTTCATTTGATTTATAGTGTGTGTAATGTTGTTCATTATCTTAATTTATTTGCAATAACCTCAGTTGTAAGAGCTCCATTGGCTATATTTGTGTCCACGTTTACACTTTATTTTCTTAAAGTTTTAAGAGAAGCTACTTTTGTTTGATGAGTGATTTTCATTTAATAACTACAATATTAATAATAAGGATAAAATAAATAAATATGTTACATTTATTTGTTATTGGCTGTGGGTTATTGGTTATGTTCACATACTTATTTGGTTATTAAAATGTAAACCGATCTTTTTCATATGGGTGTTTTAGAGTTGTACCTCCTATCAGGTCTCTAGTAATTGTGTGCTGAAAGTGCACCAGATTGAACCATTTTACTTTAAAAAGTACCCCCGGACCCCCCTAGAGGATGTGACATCCACCCCCCAATTTTTATTTTATTTGTATTTATCCTTTATTTATCCAGGAATGTCCCATTGAGATACAAGATCTCTTCTTCCAGGGAGTCCTGACCAACACGGCACACAACAAGTTTCAACATAAAACAAGGGCATTAAACAAAAAAAAACATACAATTCAAATATAAATACAGAAGGCCATTTGTGCAGTGGCAAGAAGCATAATCACAACAGCAATAGCATCAGGTAAAACAGTTACATGTTTCATGAAGGGTAATTAAAACATGTTCATACAATAATGAATATATTTGAAACCTTTATGTATATTACCTATGTCAATACGTTTCTGTTTTTGTAGTGTATTGGTCTTTTGTAGAGATGTTTAATTTATTCTTTATATATTCTATTGTGTATTGCTTGGAGGGGGGCACCAAATCATAATCTCGAAAATGTCTAGGGCCGGCCCTGGCTGACAGCCCATGTTCTGGGGCTTGGTCCCCATACGGAGGACCTGGGTTTGAAAGTAGACTGGGACTATTTGGTGGGTGTCATCCCCTCTATCTACCCCTTTCAACACTGTCCCTTTCTTAAATCTTTTAAGAAAAAAAAAACATTGTTTAAATAGTTATATTGTAAGGTATTAGGAATTTCATTGCTTTGCACTTCAATTGTACTTTTGTTCTTTTCATTTTCTAGACTTTGTATACCCTAATGTGACCTCTATTCAACATAAACATTCAAACAACCAAGTTTTTCCTTAAAAGAAAAATAAGGAAACAAATATTATATATTAGGTTGGTTCACACGTATGAGGATTTTGACTAGGTGTCACGGTGCATACATAAAAATAAAAAACAACAACAACAACCTGCTTGTGTCTTAATGTGTTGAATATATTTAAATTAATATAGAAAATTATCAATTAACTCAATTAAATAAATGCCACTGTACCCATGCACGCAGTATGAGCAGGCCACATTACATTTTTATGATAATATAACGTTTCTTTCAAAGTTTTTTTTATGGTAATATAACGTTTCTTTCAAAGTGAAAAGTGGTGGGAGAGATGACAGGGCTGATATGAAGGAAAGGACAGTCGTCAAGGACACCTGTAAACAATCTGTCCGAGAATTTTTGAAAGATCTTAGGGTCAGGTATAAACTATATTTACCTTCCCGCACTCCCAGGAAATGGCTGCCGCTCACCCTGTAATGTAATTACAGTTGTTTGCCTGCCGTTGTATCTGTGCATGTCTGTTTGTCACTGGCTCTTTTTTCCATCCAAACTAACGCCGAATTTCCTCTGCTTAATGGTGATTGAAATATGGGTGCTGCCTGTCTCGGAAACCACTTAATGTCAACATGTCAGAGGTATCAGGGGGGAACTAAGTCCAAAACTACTGGACTGTCAAATCATAAACGCCATGGGGAACAGATTTCTCAGGGATCTGCAGGCGATGAAAAGAATCAGCAGAGGTTTTGACAGGGATTTAATTTGGCATCGCTCATGTCTCCAAATTAATCCCACCACAAAATTATAGTTTCCTTTCATCCCCAAAGTCCCATTTCCATGGCTATAGTGTAGGAGAATCTCGAGGACGGGAAGGTGGTTGGAAGAAAAATCGGCTTTGATTTGATTTAACTTTTCAACTCAGACAAAAAAAGGCAGAATCTGAGAGCAAATTATATTTTTTAACAGAGGTTTTATTGTTTTATGCAAACGGAGGGAAAAACGAGTTGTACTGACAAAGAGATTCCAAGACTGGCTCGTAATTAAGCTACAAGTTAAGACATTTTAATTACCCCTGGTTTTTTTCTGTCTCTGATGAAAACGGTGCATCAGTGAGTGGGGAAATGGACCATTAACTATCTGGAAAAGCACACACAGGCTGAGTAAAACACATTTTATCTCTCGCTTGGCATTGAATCCTGTCCCAATTTTTGTAAGGGTACTTTTGAAAGCTTAACCCGTTGTCTTCTACCTTTATTTAAGAATCCTGTTTAATATAACACATAACCCTACTTTTTATGTTCTATTACCACAAAAATGCCACAACTGCTGTAGCGGTGTGGTCAAGAGATTTCTAACAAATGAAGAGAACAGTACTCCTTTTTTCTATAGACGCTGGTCGTCCAATTGCTTCCCCACGAATCTGTGGTCGGCTTCGTCACCATAATGAGGTCTGAAAACCAACAATGGTTTGTCTGAGAGCACCAGAGTGACCACCGGCTGGATGCTCTGTTATTACTGGACCAAGAAGAGAAACAAGATCCTTGACCAGACGGCATTACAGCCGCATGAAGACAATGAAACTAAAATGCAGTGAATGGATGGTGAATGAAGATAGATCTGCATGAATCATGTGGGTATCCATTTCCTTTAAGACTCTTATGAGTATTTACACTTCTTAAAGTAATCTTGAACATATTTTGAGTGAATGCAAGTCCCACACAACTTTTCAGCCATTGGTCTGCAGGGTTTATATTTCAAACAACACAGCTGTCAATAACCCTAACCCTAGCATTTCACACATGTGACTGATATTTGTGCATGTCAGGGTCACTGTAATTTCGTTACTTAATATATCCAGTTTCTGATATGCTGGTTTCACAATTCAGCCAGTGTAGACCAGGCATTAGAGATAAATACGGTTAAAGAGACTATTGTGAATTATTCAGCCCCCACTGACTCAAGGGATATCATTAGAGGCACAAATGTAAATGGTAAATGGACTGTACGTATATAGCGCTTTATCCAGTCTTTAAGATTCCTCAAAGCGATTTACATACTACATGTCGTTCACCCATTCACACCCATTCATACAGAGCAGTGTATGTTACTCTAGGAACTAACATGCATACACATTCACACACCGTTGGCCATGCCATCGGGAGCAACTCAGGGTTAAGTATCTTGCCCAAGGATTTTATTTTATTTTATTTATCCTTTATTTATCCAGGAATGTCCCATTGAGATACAAGATCTCTTCTTCCAGGGAGTCCTGACCAACACGGCACACAACAAGTTTCAACATAAAACAAAGGCATTAAACAAAAAAACATACAATTCAAATATAAATACAGAAGGCCATTTGTGCAGTGGCAAGAAGCATAATCACATCAGCAATAGCATCAGGTAAAACAGTTACATGTTTCATGAAGGGCTAATCGTAGCATACCTTTAAAAGCATTTACAGTAGGAAGTGCCTCTAGACAAAGTTTTACTTGCAGCGTATTCCATAAAAAGGGAGCATAGTGGGAGAATGCAGCTTTACCAAGCTCTGACTGCATCAAAGGAACATTTAAAAGCATCCCATTTGCTGCGCGTCTGGTATTAAAAAAAGGATACATCGACGTGTTGGCTGCTCGGGCTGGGATCGAACCCACAACCTTGTGGTTGAAAGACGACCGCACTCCCTCGCAGCCACTGTCGCCCAAGTCTTCATACAAATGCAGTAGTACTGGGCTAGTACTTTAAATCTCGGCCAGTGGTACGGAGAAGACCCCACTAGCTCCCTCTGCCTGAATCTAACAACCCTTAAACCCATACTAGTGGGTTACAAGACTAGGCTCATGCAAGGCTGAATCAACTGGTGGCCCAACCCGGTGCTATGGCTTCTTGCAGCTGTCGTTCCTCTCCCTCCCACCAGCTGGCAACAGCGTTTGTTCGAAAAGGTGAGGCTTTTACCTGTCTCAAGTCATCAAGACCAGACATCGGGCGGCTAGGCAGTGCACATGATGGGAAGATGGTGGACGTAGGCCAGATGCTATGCTTTTCTAATCAACCTCAAATCAGACTTTGTGCTGTAGTCAGACTTGCACCGCTACATTAAACATAATTGAGCTGACAATGCCTGGGAAGATGCATTGGAGGAGGCCTACAAGCGCAAGAAGCTGAGGTACTCTAAGACTACAAACAATGTGTGACTCCATGGTTGGAAAGCGAAGGTCCAGGCAGTCAAGGTAGGCTGCAGAGGGTTCGTAGCATCAATGACGACACTATGCTGTGACCTGGGAGTAAGAAGGGACTGCCAAAAGGCTAGCAGTCAGAGGACTCTCAAGAACAGCTGAAAGGGACCATCAGTGGCTCTGGAGGAAGAGAAGTGACACTATCTGGGCCCTCAAGTGATTAGATGGTATGGAGGAGATGAGCCCGGGACGTTGGGATTCACTGCTGATCCCTCTGGAGGTGTATGAGCGAAACATCAGCATCATTTTAACTTCAGATTGATTTTTCAAATTGCAAGTCAGAGCTTCATCAGCTGATGGAGTTAGCATTGTTTACATGCATATTTACATCATTTAAAGAACACCGATAGGCTGTGACCAATTTAATTTATACTTTCCATCACCCCCTGCTATTTATTTCTCTCCATCCAACAATACTTTTAGTATATCGAATGGAAGTGGGGACAAAGTGTTGCCCTTTTTTTCTTTTAGAACCATCTCCACCTCATTGGCATCAGACACAACAGTCCTTTTTCAGATGTCTCCACATCCTGCTCTACTACTCAAAAACACACACACACACACACACACACACACACACACACACACACACACACACACACACACACACACACACACACACCTACACACCTACACACCCACACACACACACACACACACACACACACACACACACACACACACACACACACACACACACACACACACACACACACACACACACACACACACACACACACACTCTTTCCCTGAATAAAGTATCCAACTCTCAGATGGAAGAAAGAAGGGACAGGGAAAAAAGACAAGAAGATGACATAGTACAACAAATGGAAAGTGACGAGTGTGTGTACGGGTGTGTGTAAATAAGAGACGATGTGATGCATTCTAATGATATCATTACACCCCCCACTGTAGCGCCGACGACATGTTTACTGCCCAGCCACTTTCGTCTCGCCACCAGTGCCCCACCCGACCTCTGCCCCCCCATCCACCCATTAGCTTTGATCCTTTTGTTTCTACCGTCCCTCCTTCCTATCCTTTTTTTTCTCTTCTGTTGAAATGCAAACAACACAATGAGGCTAATTTTGGTGTATTTACACAAAGTCCCGGGCTCTGCTGGCTGTAATTTTACTCGTGCTGTGTTCACTGCATGGGAGTGTGTGTGCTTGTGTGTGGGTGGCGCTCCCCTTAGTGTAGCCGCTCTCTTTTCCTGGCATTGAACTTGACCCCGTGCGACCCCCCTATAATGAATGAATTGAAAACATCTCCCTTTGGAATGCTGTGTGTGGAGAGAGGAGGCCATAGCTCCCTGCACTGTGTGTGTGTGTGTGTGTGTGTGTGTGTGTGTGTGTGTGTGTGTGTGTGTGTGTGTGTGTGTGTGTGTGTGTGTGTGTGTGTGTGTGTGTGTGTGTGTGTGTGTGTGTGTCTGTGTGCTCTCGATAGACCCAATGACCGCCATATACTTACTGTACAACCATACCTGTTGTGACGACCCCTCCCCTCTTCTGCCTGGCTGTGCTCCCTGCCTTGCTGTCTTCTGGCAGGTACTGGGAGTGTCGTCCTGTTTGTGCCCGCCCATCTAGAGGCGGAGCCACCAGAAGGCATAAAGGTTGCCCAGCTGCAAGGATCAAGCTCTCTGATTCAGATCCTGGCATGCTGCAGCAACCTCAGCCTACAGCCTGTGTTAGGTTTGATGCACCCTCCAACATGCTACAACACCCTTCCACACACTCACACACTGCTCACACTACTGACAGTCTGATTCTTACCACATTATACATCAGAGGTGTTCTTCAACAATCTGTTAAATAAATATTTGGCATTAAACTCTGTGTGGCCTCCCTGTTTGTTCCAGCCTTTGGAAGGTTGTAACAAGTGGGGGCTCGTCCGAGATCACTTCCGGTGCTGGATAAAGGACATGGTGACCTATTTCAGTCAGGGAGTGTTCACACAGCTGGTTTGTTGACTCTGAGTTTTGTAGGGGAAAATAGGTCAGGTTGATCTTACTGTCTAAGTAACTGGTCTTACTCAGTTGTGTTTCTGTCCAAGGCAAGCTATGTTTTCCGGTATTGCTGTTTTGTGTTAAAGGCTGTCAAATGTTTGGAACCCTTATTCCTGTTAGGTATAAGCAATGAGAGACACAAGCTGTCTCCATTGAACCTTTTTTTGTTTTTGTTTGTTATTTTTGTGTAGTAAGTGGCTAGAGCATTTGCTCGGGTGCACTCCATGACTGCCTAGGTGATTTTCAATTGCTGAGAATTAACCGGGTCACTGGGCTTTTGTGCTTAAAATCCTACCACAATTCTACACGAAGACTAGGGGTGAGTGAGTCAGTAAGCATTTGGTAAGGCAGTTAGCCAGAGGAGTGGGGTCTCCATATGTAAAACTGTCTTTCACTATCAGTACTGCTGGAAAAGCCTTGCCTTGGTCGGTAAACAGTTAAATGGCTTCTATTGAAGATTTTGTTGAGTCCCCAAATGAGGATTTGTTGGATACTTATAAAAAAGATCAGCTTTTGAGAGTGGCTGACCATTACGGTCTTGAACTTCCCAAAAAGTTGAATAAAGAGGAGTTGTTGGTAGAAATAAAGGCACAGTTAGTGGAAAAAAGTATTTTGTCTGTCTTTCTGGGGCCTACCTCCAAACAGTCAATTGAGTCAGGTAATGTTTCAGGTGTGGCTCCAGTCCTGTCTGGACTTGGGGTTGGACTGTCATTTAAAGAACAGAAGGAGCTTCTCATGCTACACTTGGAACGTGATGTGGAGATAGAAAAGTTGAGACAAAATGCCCGTCTTCAGGAAGCAGAGATCGCTCAAGTTCAGGTTAGACAAAAACTAGACTTGGAGCGCTACAGATTGGAGCTGATGAGTGAAGGTAAGCTTCCAGCTGAGACCAGGAGAGCTGCAGAGACTGCAAATCAAGCATTTGATATTGCTGTTAATTTGAGGATAGTTCCGAGGTTCAACGAAAAGGACCCAGACATTTTCTTTGTGTTATTTGAGCGTCTAGCTGAGGCACGAGACTGGTCTGATGTTGAGCGCACCCTTCTGCTGCAGTGTGTCTTCACTGGAAAGGCCCAGGAGGCTTTTGCTGCCATGACTGCTGAAGACAGTAGCAATTACCAGTTGGTGAAAGCTGCTGTACTTCAGGCATTTGAGTTAGTACCTGAAGCATATCGACAGCGTTTTAGGTTACTCAGAAAAGAGAAGCAGTCACATATGGAGTTTGCTCGTGATTTAACCACTAGTTTCAACCGTTGGTGTGTTTCCTCACAGGTAAAAACTCTGGAAGATCTGCAGGAGCTTATCTTGCTTGAGCAATTCAAAGGTACCTTGCCTGACCGTGTTGTTACCTACATTAATGAGCAGAAAGTAAACTTAGTTTCAGAGGCAGCCAAGCTGGCAGATGAGTTTACTCTGACCCATAAGGTGTTTTTTGGCGACAGCCGTAGTCGTGGAGATGCGGGATACAAAGAGAGTAGTGCGGGGGCTCACTTCAGTAAAGGTGTTTCAGAAGGAAAAGATAAGTTTCCAGCTAGGATTGACCATGGGAATCGGGGTAAGTTTGACCCCAATCGTGTCTGTAATTACTGTTTTAATAAAGGACACTGGAGAAACGATTGTCCTGAGTGGAAGAGAAAGTCCAGGCCTGGGGCTGTGTCGGCAAAAGCGTCTGGGGCTGTGGCATCGTTACGTGCAGTGGAAAGGGAAAGTGCCATTGCGGCTGTGCGGAAACACACTCGGTCCTCTTTATCTGAGTCTGTAATTCAGGCTCTTGTCAGCGAACATGAGGAGATAGACCCTGGGTATAAAGCTTTTGTGTCTGATGGTTTTGTTTCACTGGTCGGAAGTAAAGAGAAAGTACCGGTAAAGATATTAAGGGACTCAGGGGCGTTGGACTCGTTTATTGTTGGTTCTGTGTTACCTTTCTCTCCTAAAACAGACACCGGTTCCAGTGTTGAGGTCCGGGGGATGGGATTAACCGTCTTCTCTGCTCCACAGCATAAACTAACATTAGTCTCCAGTCTGCTGCAAGGGGAAGTGGTCATGGGAGTGCGTCCTTCTCTGCCTATGGGGGGCATACAGATCATCTTGGGAAATGACCTGGCTGGTGATCGGGTATGGCCTGAGTCTCCAATCTCCCAGGTAGAAGGTGCCAAGTTCCCCAAAACCACTTCTGTGATGCCTGCCAGCGGCGCAGTAACACGTGCTGCCAGCCGTATTGTTTGTGACCTTACAAAAGATAAGAAAAAACAATCTGTATTTCCTGTGCCTACCTTTCCTTTGCCTTTGTCTTGTAGTGACCTTGGGAAAGAGCAAAAGAACGATCCCACCCTGCAGGCTCTGTACAGCCAAGTTCTACCGGATGAGGAGTTCAGAAGTGCAGCCCGTGGTTATTTTCTCCAGGACGGTTTGTTGGTGAGAAAGTGGGTTCCCCAGGGAGATTGTTTTATGGGTGAGGAAGTTGTGCAAGTTGTGTTACCCAGTAAGTTAAGACTCACTGTGCTTCAGACTGCTCATGATGGCATTGCAGGTCATCTCGGTGTGAAGAAAACATATAATCGGGTTGGCCGTTATTTTTACTGGCCACTTCTGAAGAAAGACATTGCTGCTTTCATTAAAACTTGCAACACTTGTCAGTTGACTGGCAAACCAAATCAGGTCATTAAACCTGCGCCTCTGTATCCAATTCCAGTTGTTGGTAATCCATTTGAGCATCTGATTGTAGATTGTGTTGGACCATTACCACGCTCCAAAGCAGGGAACAACTTTTTGCTTACAGTCATGTGTCAGGCTACACGTTATCCTGCTGCCTATCCCCTTAGGAATATCACCACCAGGTCAGTTGTAAAAGCGCTGACACAATTTATAACTATTTTTGGTCTCCCGAAGATCATCCAGTCAGATCAGGGGACTAACTTCACTTCAAAGTTGTTTGCCGAGGTGTTACAGCAGTTGAATATCAAACATTCACAGTCAAGTGCCTATCATCCTCAGAGCCAGGGAGCACTTGAGAGGTTCCACCAATCCTTGAAGTCTCTCCTCCGTTCATATTGTACGGAGTTGGAAGGTGACTGGGAAGAAGGGTTACCCTGGTTGATGCTGGCGGCAAGGGAGGTTTCACAGGGGAGTTTGGGTTTTAGCCCTAATGACCTGGTTTTTGGTCACAATGTAAGGGGCCCGTTGGCCTCCCTACACGAGGATTGGCAAGCCAAGAAGGCCCCGTCAAGTTTGATAGACTATGTCCATGGTTTCAAACACCGCTTGTATCGGGCTAATCAAATGGCAAGAGAAAAGCTACAGTCTGCTCAAACTAAAATGAAAAGCCTCTATGATCGACGTGCAGAACTTTGTGAGTTGAGTCCTGGGGATCAGGTTTTAGCACTGCTGCCTGTAGTTGGCTCCCCGTTTCAGGCCAAGTTCTCTGGCCCTTATACAGTGTCCAAGAAGTTGTCAGACCTCAACTATTTGATAGCGACCCCTGACCGGAAGAAGTCGGTGCAGTTTTGCCATATAAACTTGCTAAAACCGTATTTTTCCCGTAAACCTGTGCCAGATGTGGTTTGTTCTGTTTCCTCAGATGCTGCAGTGGTGACAGTGGGTCACCCGTCACCATCTCTGGATGTGGGGGCAGGGGTTAAGGTTGAAGAGGAGTATTCCCCAGATGATGGTCTGTTGAGAGGACGGCTTAAGAATTCGGAGTCACTGGCTAATCTGGGTGGAATGCTGGGTCATTTAACCGAACCGCGGCGCACAGAGTTGGTCCATCTAGTTAAAAACTACCCCTGCCTGTTTGGAGACACTCCATCTCGCACCCACCTTATAGAACACGACATTGAGGTGGGTGATGCTAAACCGGTACGACAGCGTTTTTACCGCATGTCTCCGGACAAACGAGAGCATTTAGAGGCAGAAGTTAAGTATATGCTGGAGAATAACATTGCTGAGCCGTGTGCTTCTAGTTGGTCTTCTCCTTGTTTGCTGGTTACGAAACCAGATGGTACATTTAGACCATGTACTGATCTCCGCAAGGTGAATTTAGTGACCAAACCTGACTCGTTTCCACTCCCTCGCATGGAGGACTGTGTGGACCAGGTCGGTTCTGCTAAGTTTGTCAGTAAATTTGACCTGCTAAAGGGTTACTGGCAGGTCCCGTTAACGGCAAGAGCTAGGGAGATCGCCTCATTTATCACGTCCAGTGGGTTGTACTCATACACCGTAATGCCATTTGGGTTACGAAATGCCCCAGCCACGTTTCAACGCCTGATGAACCAGGTGGTGTCAGGTCTTACTGGCTGTGCTGTGTATCTGGATGATGTTGTGGTATACAGTGACACTTGGGAGGAACATCTCCAACACATTAATGCGCTGTTTGAACGACTTGCCTGGGCTTGTCTGACCGTTAACTTGGCAAAGTGTGAGTTTGCTAAGGCAACGGTCACCTACCTGGGTAAAGTAGTTGGCCAAGGACAGGTTAAGCCAGTGAGGGCAAAGGTGCTGGCAATTGACCGGTTCCCTGTTCCCACAACCAGAAAAGAACTCTCTCGTTTTCTGGGCATGGTGGGGTACTATCGTGGGTTCTGTCAGAATTTCTCTACGGTGGTTGCGGTCAAGTTTGAATGGTCTCCTCGATGTCAACAGGCTTTTGAGGCTGCGAAAACTGTGTTGTGCTCGGCTCCTGTCCTAGCAGCACCCCAGATGGACCAGCCCTTCATTCTTCATGTGGATGCTAGTAAGGTTGGAGCTGGGGCTGTACTCGCGCAGGTTGATGAGAGCGGCTCCGAATGCCCGGTAAGTTTCTTCTCGAAGAAATTTAACTCTCATCAATTAAACTATTCTATCATTGAAAAGGAGGCACTGGCACTCATCTGGGCATTAAAGCATTTTGAGGTGTATGTTGGGAGTGGAGTTGGGCCCTTGGTGGTCTATACAGATCATAACCCCCTAACCTTTCTGCACTCGCTCCAGAATCCAAATCAACGCCTTATGCGTTGGTGTCTCTTCCTCCAGCCTTTTCATCTGGACATTAGGCATGTCAAAGGTGTGGATAATACAGTGGCTGATGCCATGTCCAGGGCTATAACCTCCTAGGTTAACTAGTGTTTTTCTCCCTGCAGGGGTGTCTGTTTTTTCTGTTTTGCCCTCTCTTAAAATGCTTCTTAGGTACCAAAGTTGCTGAGGGGTTGAGCAAGAGGCTACAGATGTGCTTGCAGGTTGTACGAACATTTGAAGGTTAACTTTTGTTGTGTCTATTGTGTTTGGTGGTTGTGTTTTTGTGCCTCAGGTTGGGAGGATCCTAGTGGGTCCTCCATTTTAAGGGAGGGGGTGTGACGACCCCTCCCCCCTTCTGCCTGGCTGTGCTCCCTGCCTTGCTGTCTTCTGGCAGGTACTGGGAGTGTCGTCCTGTTTGTGCCCGCCCATCTAGAGGCGGAGCCACCAGAAGGCATAAAGGTTGCCCAGCTGCAAGGATCAAGCTCTCTGATTCAGATCCTGGCATGCTGCAGCAACCTCAGCCTACAGCCTGTGTTAGGTTTGATGCACCCTCCAACATGCTACAACACCCTTCCACACACTCACACACTGCTCACACTACTGACAGTCTGATTCTTACCACATTATACATCAGAGGTGTTCTTCAACAATCTGTTAAATAAATATATATTTGGCATTAAACTCTGTGTGGCCTCCCTGTTTGTTCCAGCCTTTGGAAGGTTGTAACACTGTAAACACAGACACACAATATGTACACACACACACACACACACACACACACACACACACACACACACACACACACACACACACACACACACACACACACACACACACACACACACACACACACACACACACACGCACACACACACACACACACACACACACACACACACACACACACACACACACACACACACACACACACACACACACACACACACACACACACACACACACACACACACACACACACACACACACCTATCGATACTGACTCAAAAAACATCTGTGAAGGGCTGTAGAAAGAAATACCCTAATCCTGCCTAATCCTACTTTTAGATTCACTTACAGACATGGTACTTAACAAATGGTAATATGATATTTCATAGAGTGGCAATAATTGGTTGTGTGATTGATTAGTTAATCAATACAATCATCAACTAATTAGTTAATATATTAATTGATAACTTTTCCTTAAAAAATGAAAGAGAAAAGTATGTTAAGCCTCTCAAATATAGGTATTTGGGGGCAGCTGTAGCTCAGTCTGAAGGGACCAGGGTTGAGATCTTAATGGTTGCCAGTACAAGTCCTGATCGGACCATCTGCTGAGGTGTCCTTCAGCAAGGCACCGAACCCCAACAGGTACTGGAATCTCTGGCACTTGCTGGTGTATACAACAATCCCTAGGTTCATTTTTATCTTATATTTCTTTGTTTTATATATTAATCAAGTGAATATATTTTTGTTTAAGGTTGACAAAACGTTGGGTTACGTATTGTAACCCTTGTCATATTAGCACAGGCGGAGCCCTCTACTGGACTCTATGGGTACTACCGGGCAGAGGAGGTGCAGTTTAGCTTCCCTGGTCCCACCATGGGGGGGAAGACTAAAACCCCCTAACTGAATAGCCCTCGACTTGAACGCACTCCTTAGGCTCTTGGGCACAAAGGAGGGGTTCGGTCTGAGTGTCGCGCCGCTCCGGTCACCCCGAATCCGTAAACAGCTCGGGTGCACCGACAGAGCAGTTAACTCAGACACTCTTTTGGCTGACGTTAAGGCAAGAAGCAAAGCTGTTTTCCACGACAATGCTTTTAGAGAGGAGAGCTCCAGAGGCTCAAACGGCCCCGAGGCCAGAGCCTCGAGCACTAGGGGCAGGTCCCACTTTGGGGTGGAGGCGTGCACTACTGGGCGCAGCCTCCTGACCCCCTGTAAAAACCGCGACATCAGTGGTTGACTAAAGGCTGACCTGCCGCCAAATCCCTCATGGCAGGACAAGATGGCTGCTGCATACACCTTCACTGTTGAATGCGCAAGCCCTCTGTCCACCAATAACTGTAAGAAGGATAAAATAGAGCCTAACTCACAAGATAGGGGCTCTATTCTCTGCTCCTCACACCATCGCTGGAATCCTAGCCACTTTGGCCTGTAACAGGCTGTGGTGGATCCAGCTGTAGCTGCCTGGATAGACTGCATAACACTATCAGACAATCCACCCTGTCTCAGCCTGTCCCTCTCAGGAGCCAAACCTGGAGAGGACGGCCGAGAGTGGGTAACGCCCCGATTGCACCTGCCTCTTGAGACATCGCCCCCCAGAACTGGGGAACCGCCCACGGCTGGTCCACTTTCATCTGTGTCATCTCTGAGTACCACGGCGCCCCAACGCGATCCGGAGCCACTAGGATGACTGACAGACGTTCTCGCCTCACTCTCCTCAGGAGGGGGAGAATGAGACGCAGCGGTGGAAAGGCATATAGCAGCTTCCTTGGCCATGGCTCGCGTGCAAACGCGTCCACCCCCAAGGGTGGGTCGTCGCTCCGAGCCACGGAGAACCACAGGGCACAGTGGCTGTTTCGCCGGCTGGCGAACAGATCCAATTCCGCTCTCCCGAACAGGGCCCAGATCTGCTTCACCACCTTCGGGTGAAGCATCCACTCGCCTGGCAGGGGGCCGCCCCTCAACATGAGGTCGGCCCCTATGTTCTCCAGTCCCGGGATATGGAGGGCTCTCAGGGCTAACACCACCTCTGAAACCCATAACCACAGTTCCTCCGCTGTGGTCAACAAGGCGGCAGATCGGACTCCGCCCTGCTTGTTGATATAAGCCACTGTGGTGCTGTTGTCGCTCCTAACCATTACATGTCTCCCCTGAATTAGGGGCATGACATGCTGGAGGACTAACACTACCGCCCGTAGCTCTAGGAGGTTGCTGTGTCGAGACTCTGTTAGAGCCCAGCGCCCACCTATAGCCCTCTTCAGGCAGGTCCCTCCCCATCCTGTTCTGGATGCATCGGTGAACACTGTGATGTAGGAGGTCACCCGTCCCAGTGGAGACCCCCTCCGGAGGTGATCCGGGGACCCCCAAAACAGGAGGTTGCCCTCCACTGAGGGGGGGATGGTCACCAGCCGCCGCCTGTGCCTCTTGGGATCCAAGCGCAGGCTGGAGAACCACCTCTGCAGGCAGCGCATATGTAGTAACCCTAACGGGACCACCATGTGTGCAGCCGCCATGAGACCCAGTGTCTGCATGACAGTAAAAGCTGTCACTGTCGCCCCCTGTCGTAGCCTGCGTACCCCCTGAAGAAGGGACGCACGTCTGCTCTCTGACAGGGTGGCGCGCGACACGCCTGCATCGAGCACCACACCCAAATACAACGCCCGTTGGTGAGGTATGGGGGTGCTCTTTTTCCAATTGATCGCAAAGCCCAATTTGGTCAGGTGTGTGATCAAGTGTGCTGTGCAAAACATTGCCTGTTCCCGTGACCCAGCCATGACTATGAGGTTGTCTATGTAAAAGAAAACTCTCATGCCCAACCTGATCTCACCAGAATGCGTGACTCCACCACGACTCCTTAACACCGCATTGCATGGTGGAGTCACGCATTCTGCTACATTTACATGTCTGCACCATGCAAATAACCCAATGTAAAGTGAATGAGGCTCTTTTGTTGTGGTGCACACACACAGCCCGCAGTGAGCTTTTATTCTATAAAACGTTTTTAAAATATACTTTATAGCTTGTAGTAACTCACGGGAGGCTTCTTTTATTTTATTTGTATTCATAATAAAAAAAATAATTCGTCAAAATGTAAAAATTACATTAGTTACGAATTTTTGTTTTCAAAAAACAGTGCATTGTGTGTAATACAACTGTGATTTTTATTAGTTAGTTTTTAAGGAAGGCCAGAGCTTCAGCTGTGTCAAATAGATTGTTCCCTTTAGTTAACGTTATTTAAAAGATAATGATCATGTCCCCTTTATTGTATTACGAGCGTCCATTCCCATTGTATAACGGAGAATTTTACACCCGGAAGTAAGTATTCTCCTTACTGTCGATTGATTTTACAGTGATATCTGAACTACTCATCAACTCAAACACACCAGATTATCCTTGTTAATTACACAACATTGATTGGTTTAAATTGTGTACAATGCTTTTGTATTTTCCCCCTTCGATTCGGAGAAACGAATATTTTTTCGGAGTTTTTGGATGGCAGAAGACACTACACTACCCAGAATTCTCAGCTATCGTTTGGGACTACACCATGTGCTTAGCTTGACAAACCCCGTGATCAGTCCTCAAGCTCTGTGATTGGTTGACCTGCATTCCTTATGAAAAAAAAAACGTTTCGTAAAAGATAAAATCATACTTTATTCAGCAGTGCTTGCTTTACTCTTTGAAAGTCATCACATGAATGCATTGTAATAAATGGTTTGGCTGCATTAAATATTACACATCTATCGTAGTTCTTTATTTATCTACAGAGATCGGGCATCAGAATAGACCGGAAACTATTCTTTTAACGTTCTGTTTTAATTTCACAATACAGTTAGTAGTAATAATCTGTTTTGATATTATTGTTTTTTATTACTAGACCGCTGGGTCATGTTAAGACCATATTTTCTGTGTTGCTGTGGGTTTTTTCCATCACTTTTGTGTTACAAATATCAAAATAATAACTAAATATATCTGGTATAAATAAAAACAGCAGTATATTTTATTTTGTTAACACTGTAAACTTGACAGCTTTTTAACCCGCACCTCCTACTGGTTAAAACACATTATTACACGTTTAATGCAATGCAGGAAGATTGTGTTGCTTTTTAATGACTGTTTAAAATGCCTTTTTCTCAATGTCTTTCATTTTTGTATAGCACTGTTGAATGTGTCATATTTGATGAAAACATTTAAATATTAAGAGTACATACAAAATAGTGGGAAAGTAGAAGGTCAATGATATAAATATAGAATAGAAAATATCAAGAAGATACTGTAAATAATATCTACAATAAAACAATGTAGTGTACATACATATTTATTATACTCTTATAAGATGTTAGATAGAATAAGAAATGTGCAGAATATGACAGTTTAATGGGGGAGGTATACACATATTGATAGATGTCTTGTAATGCACTGTTGAGGAACTTGTGACCCAAGTTTTGCATTCATTGCATAACTACACCGTAGTTGTGTATATGATATGTCAATAATCCATCCATCCATCTTCTCCCGCTTATCCGTGGTCGGGTCGCAGGGGTAGCAGTTCCAGCAGAGAGCCCCAAACTTTCTTTTCCCTGGCGACATCAACCAGCTCTGACTGGGGGATCCCAAGGCGCTCCCAGGCCAGCGAAGAGATATAATCCCTCCACCTGGTCCTAGGTCTACCCCTTGGTCTCTTCCCAGTTGGACGTGCCTGGAACACCTCCCTATAGGGAGGCGCCCAGGTGACATCCTAACTAGGTGCCTGAACCACCTCAACTGGCTCCTTTCGACGCGAAGGAGGAGCGGCTCAACTCTGAGCGGCTCAACTCTGAGCGGCTCAACTCCGAGTCCCTCCCTGATGACCGAACTTCTCACCTTATCCCTAAGGGAGACACCAGCCACCCTGCGGA
Organism: Pseudochaenichthys georgianus; assembly: GCF_902827115.2. Taxonomy (NCBI): domain Eukaryota; kingdom Metazoa; phylum Chordata; class Actinopteri; order Perciformes; family Channichthyidae; genus Pseudochaenichthys; species Pseudochaenichthys georgianus. The sequence goes on along the minus strand of NC_047517.1, from coordinate 10,929,122 downwards.
GAAAACCCATCTCGGCCGCTTGTATCCGCGATGATATCAATAAACCTTAGAAAAACTTGAAATCTTGAAAGGGATGTGCAAAATATCAATTATATACAGTCTTTAATGAACGATTAGAGAATCACGAGTAATGAATATGCTTTATACGGATCTGCAGATCAATGTTTAGTCTTCTCAAGCACCAACTATCAAATATCTCTCCTGATTGTTGGCACTTGACGATCACCTTCACTGAATTTTACTCAGGTGTAACTAAAGTCTGATTTAAGGGTTGTTTATATTTCACATCATTAATCCAAATCTGTAAAGTAACTAAAATAAATGTAGTGGAGTAAAAACACTACATTAACCTTAAAGAAAGCCCTCAGGATTATAAAAGACCCCCATCACCCCACCCACAAACTGTTCTGTCTGCTGCCGTCTGGCAGGCGGTACCGCAGCATCCGGACTAAAACCACCAGACTCAGGGACAGCTTCATCCCACAGGCCATTAGACCAGTGGTTCCCAAACTTTTTGTGCCCAAGGCACACCAAAGGACAAGTAAAAATCTCAAGGCACACCTATTGTGCAAAATAGCCCTTATAACACGTGTTATCACTCATATCATGTAAAATATCTGTAAATGTGCATAATTATTTACAAAATAAAAAAAATAAAAACTATATTACTCATGAAATATTTATTAACGAAATATTTCAGAAATTCATTTGAAACTTTATCAAATTAGGCTTCATCAAAGCAGCAACACACTCATTTAAACCAGACAGAGAACGCCAACTCCAGAGATGGGGTCGTTACTAAAAAAATGTAATATATTACATATTACTTTTTTTTTTTTAAAGTAATATATTACACTACTTCGTTACTATCTACATAAAGTAACTCGTTACTTTACTCGCCGAGCACGTACGAACTGCGAATGCGTGAGTGGCAATAACTTTCCTTACCAGCAGGCGGCGGTAGTGTGTATTTGTCATTCAAACCAGGCAATAACCGGAAAACAGAGAAGAAGAACAGACTCCGTGATATAAACAAAAAAACATGTGTTCTTTGCAGGTGTTTGTTGAGGCTTGACGTGGTGTTCACAGCAGTGGATAACAGCTGGCCTGGACACAGTTTGCACCTCACCGTCACTTTCCTGTCTATTCTTCGGACGAACTCAAAGTAATGGGCATACCTCCACCCCTCGAGAGTTATCGCTGACTCAGCCATGTTTATGCAGCACTGCACGCGGAGATGTGGACGCGCAAGTCGCGCAGATTACGTACATATAAACCTACAAAGTACTGATATAGTAAATAAATAATAATTATTGTGTAGTTGTATATTGCAATAATAACGTATGGTTGTGACAAAATCCCACGGCACACCCGGATTTGACTCACGGCACACCAGTGTGCCGCGGCACACCGTTTGGGAACCACTGCATTAGACTATTAAACACCTGAACTTAGAAACAACATCCATAACATTCATCTGGCTGCTACTTAGAAATTATTTATCTAATATATCATATTCACAATGTAGTGACTGCTTTTTTGTCTTTTGTTTTCTTAGTTATGTTCTCTTTTATATGTGTGTGTTATGTGTTATGTGTAACCTTGCTGCCTTCTTGGCCAGGTCAGCATTGAACATGAGATTGTATCTCAATGCTTTTATCTTGTTAAATAAAGGTTAAACAAAAAAATAAAAAGATTCCAATCACTTGTATATAGACTCTTATTGCACTATTTCACTATTGTTTCTGTGTATCTGTTTTATTGTGTTGCACTGTTGGAGGACCCTGCGACCTAAGGGGGGGGGGGATAGGACACGTTCGATTCCTGTTTTGAACAGTGTGCCGTTGATGGGTTTCATTCCATTTCAAGGTGCTTTTTGACACTCAGTGTAAACTTTGCGCACTGCCACTCCAACATCCAATCACAGAGCTTGAGGACTGATCACGGGGTTTGTCAAGCTAAGCACATGGTGTAGTCCCAAACGATAGCTGAGGATTCTGGGTAGTGTAGTGTCTTTTGCCATCCAAAAACTCAGAAAAAATATTCGTTTCTCCGAATCGAAGGGGAAAAATACAAAAGCATTGTACACAATTTAAACCAATCAATGTTGTGTAATTAACAAGGATAATTTGGTGTTTTTGAGTTGATGAGTAGTTCAGATATCACTGTAAAATCAATCGACAGTAAGGAGAATACTTACTTCCGGGTGAAAAATCCTCCGTTATCCAATGGGAATGGACGCTCGTAATACAATAAAGGGGACATGATCATTATCTTTTAAATAACGTTAACTAAAGGGAACAATCTATTTGACACAACTGAAGCTCTGGCCTTCCTTAAAAACGAACTAATTTAATAAAAATCACAGTTGTATTACACACAATGCACTGTTTTTGAGAACAAAAATTCGTAACTAATAAAAAAATAAATACAAATAAAATAAAAGAAGCCTCCCGTGAGTTACTACAAGCTATAAAGTAGATTTTAAAAACGTTTTATAGAATAAAAGCTCACTGCGGGACGTTGTAGAAATGCATGTGTGCACCACGACAAAAGAGCCTCATTCACTTTACATTGGGTTGTTTGCGTGGTGCCGACATGTACATGTAGCAGAATGCGTGACTCCACCACGCAATGCGGTGTTAAGGAGTCGTGGTGGAGTCACGCATTCTGGTGCGATCAGGTTGCTCATGCCGTGTGCGCGCAGCGGTTGAAGCGCTGTGGCCACACATTTGCTGAATGTGCGTGGGGATAGGGAATAGCCGAACGGCAGCCTGTTGTACTCGTAGGCTATTCCCTGGAAGGCAAAACGCAGATACTTTCTGTGCTCTGGAGCAATTTCTACATGAAAGTACGCGTCTTTCAGGTCGATGGTGGTGAACCAATCGATTGGCTGCACAAGCCCCAGTAACTGTTTCACAGTTAACATGCAGAATTTCCTACGGGAAATGTGGCGATTCAGGCCACGGAGATCTAGAATAGGTCTGAATTCCCCTGCCTTCTTGAGAACCAGGAAGTACATGGAATAAATACCCTCTTCCATGCACTGAGGGTGCACAACAGACACAGCCGGTTTCTGCACCAGAGCCTGAATCTCTGCTGAGAGGAAACCCATATCCTCCTGAGAGAATAGATTTACCTCTCGCATGCCCATAAAAGGGGGTGGGACGCTGCAAAACTGGAGTGAATAGCCCCGTCTCAGCGTCCTGTCCATCCACTTTGATAGTACACAGCTGAGTTTCCATTCCCCATAACACTGTGTTAAAGGGCATGCCCTCAGCTGTGGGGCCGCAGCTATAAAGCTGTGGTACTCTCTGGCGACCCGTCCCGCCGCAAAACTCCCCGTGAAGGGAAGATTCGCCCATGGAGGGTCGACACAGAAAGGGCCGATTATTTACTGAGGACCCTGAACGCACCGCCGCACGCTCATGTGTGAGCGCGCGCTCCCCTATAATGCCGTTCTCACCTTTATGGTGGACATCATTAATCTGAGTCCTTATAGGAGTAGTGCGTTCTACTAAGGCCCCTGCACGCACCGCCACGCGCTCTTCTGTGAGTGTGGGCGCTGCCATAATGCAACTCTTACCACTCTGGTAAATTGCATTAATTGGAGTCTTAGCCCCAGGCTTAGTGTGTTTCCTAACAGCAATACGCCGGCCATAATGCCTCTGTACACGTATAGCACTACGCAGTGGCGTTTCTATATGTACAAAAGTGGTGGGGCACAAAAAACTCAGATGTCTATATATACAACACACTCTCACTCCCTAAGCGTCCAATAGCGACGTTTGGTCAGTGTCCGTGGCGTCCAATTGTGACGCTCCTAGGCTCCTTCAGCGTCATAAAGGGACGCAAATAGCTTTCAACTGATTGCAATGTATTCCCATCTGCGTCGGGATTTGACGCTCATGGAAGCACGGCATTCGTTTATGTCGGCTGCCCTTAAAGGTAATGTGAGCGTCCATTCCCAGGAGTAAAGGATGGCAGAAGACACTACACTACCCAGAATCCCCAGCTATCGTTTGGACTACACCATGTGCTCTTGACAAACCCCGTGATAGTCCTCAAGCTCTGTGATTGGAGAGTGTGCTCCGAGTGTTAAGCCGATTCTCGAACAGCACTTGAAATGGGATGGAACCACGGCAGACTGTCCAAAACTGGATTTGAACGGGTCCACCGCGTCCCCCCCTCCCCCACCCCGTCCCCAGAACTACACATGCTGGCTATTCTGTTTCGCAACATGTTCTCTATGGCACGTCTCTACTGGGAGTTGTAGTTTTAAAAGACGTTTTCGTATTTCCCATAATAAGAATTTGCCAGTATTAAACTGTGTACATCCCTGGAGGTTTAGGGGACAGGAAACACTCACATTTAAAACATATAATTAATAAATGGGTGAAAATTGCTTGTGCCCATTATGGGCAGTAGGTAATATATATACCCACATGCCAGCTAAGGTCGGAAGAGCTTTATTTAACAGCTGGTTTTATGTGTGTGACCCCTGTGATAACATTACATTACATTAATTGATAAGCCTGAAACATGCACTTGTCAAGGTTCAGAGGCACATTTTGCAAATATGGCAGTAGCCATCGATCAGCTTAAGATAAGATATACTTTATTGATCCCAAGTTGGAACATTTGCGTTACATCAGCATGTGTAACAGTTGTAAATATGCAGTGGTGTTTATTTGTAAATCATTTAGTATAATCACACAAATTCTGTGTTTTATATTTAACAATTCTGTGTTCTTTATTTATTAATTGTTCAATACCTGACAAGGCCGGAGATTAAATATCTACATACATCTTATAAGAGTAATACATTATGTATAATATCAGTTAAAATAAGTGCTTCAACATAGTTAACATTGCTGGAGGTATGCACACATATTGATAGATGTCTTGTAATGCACTGTTGAGGAACCTGCAACCCAAGTTTTTCATTCAGTGCAGAACTACACCACAGTTGTGTAGGCCTATATGATATGTCAATAAACCTTAGAAAATCTTGAAATCTTGAAAGGGATGTGCAAAATAGTCATTACATACAGTCTTTAATTAACAATTAGTAGAGAATAACGAGTAATGAATATACTTTATAGGGATCGTATTAATATCTAATAATAAAAATATTGAAATTCAATAACATGCTTTAACCACCAGGTGTCCCTTTATATCAGCTGTGCACCTTTATGGTGTAAATACAGCCTATCTACCAATTGGATAAAATATAAAAGTGAGCCGAATTAGTGTTGATACTGCAAGGAGACGTATTGTGTGAAAAGAAATGTAAGATGTTGTTTAATAGCTGATATATTTATGATCCACGTCACGTTTTCAGTTCCTCATGTTTGTCTTCTCATCAGGGCTCTATAAATACAGAACTACGGCAGATATGTAATATGTAATGCAGCCGGACCGTGTATTACAATGCCGTTATGTGATGACTTTCAAAGAGAAAAGCAAGCACACTCGGAATAAGGTATTATTATTATTTTGGTCTGTTTCCGGTATTTGTTAATGACGATGTGCTCTGAGATGTGAGACTGGAATTGCACAGGGGGGAAATAACGTAGGCTATCTTTAGATGCGGATTTTGTTAAACTAATATGTTTAGGCTGTGGACCAACACTATACATTGACGGGGAAGGGGGTAGCAATAAAGATAACACCATTAAACAGTTACACAACATAACAGAAATAATATCGATAGCAGCGTCCCTGGCAACCACCTTGGTAACAATGAAAACGTCGCGATTTCCTGAAGTAATCTTCGTAATAACTAGCAAACTAAAGATCATGTACATCCACTGCACACATAATCTGAAATAACAACTCATATTTCTCGCATCAAATGACATCAAAACGCATTTTAATGGCCAAACTAACTTTAAAATAGGCATTTTCCACCGAGAATAAAACGAATTTCGGCCATGTTTTCTTTTTCTGCAGGGAGAAATTTGAAGATCACGTGACATAGACGCCAGCCATCGGAATGAATGGTGAAAAAAACGGGGTTTGTCAAACAGAGCACATGGTGTAGGCCAAACGATAGCTGGGGATTCTGGGTAGTGTAGTGTCTTCTGCCATCCTTTACTCAGAAAACATATTTGTTTCTCCGAATCGAAGGGGAAAAATACAAAAGCATTGCACACAATTTAAACCAATCAATGTTGTGTAATTAACAAGGATAAGTTTTTTAGTCGATGAGTAGTGCAGATATCACTGTAAAATCAATCGACAGTAAGAGGAGTACTTACTTCCGGGTGTAAAATTCTCCGTTATCCAATGGGAATGGATGCTCACATTGCCTTTAAGGGCAGCCGGCATAAACGAATGCCGTGCTTCCATGAGCGTCAAATCCCGACGCAGATGGGAATACATTGCAATCAGTTGAAAGCTATTTGCGTCCCTTTATGGCGCTGAAGGAGCCTAGGAGCGTCACAATTGGACTCCACGGACACTGACCAAACGTCGCTATTGGACGCTTAGGGAGTGAGAGTGTGTTGATATATAAGCTTCTGCAGAGAGGTTCATGGCTGGTGAGGCACTGGCATCGACTCTTCAGGTTTACAAATATATTAAATCAAAATATAATATTATTTTCAAAAGCTTTTTTTGTCTGATGCTTCAATTACTTTTAAACAGACAGTTCAACAGAAGGATACCCACAAAAATGTAATTTTATCATTTAAATATTGAATTGTTCTCTCTTAGTAAGATCCCATTTTCAATAAAATTGCAGTCTTACCTTGACTTGAAGATTAAGTCCATTTGCCTATCCTTCTGGACAAAAATCTCTATTACTTTTTTGTAAAAGTCCTCCTTATCTTCTTGTAGTTTCAAAAGTCTATCATAAATCTAATCTAATCAATAGATATATGATTCGAAAATGATAAAAGTAGGGTAGACATGTGGATATTATCCGGCTGAACAAAACGTACATTTATCTAACAGCTACGTTTCCCACAGATCTTATTTTGAGCAATTTTCTAAAATCCTATGGAGAAATGTCGTTGCTTTTTTGTGGAGGGAAGCCATGCGCAGCTTACTTCCTGGTTTTAGGACGCCTCACTGCAGCTCTCTCTCCTCCTCTTCACACACCACACTTTTCGCGGCACACGTACTTACAGCCAATCAGCTCTGAATTATGTGAGATGACGTATGGTGGGGATGACAGCACTTTGCCCCTATGGTCATTATTTTTTACCACACACATTAAATAGGAAAATACTCTGAGCATGCGCAGTGTAGTTTTTGCAGTCACCGTTCACTTAGACAGTCAGAGGGAGGGGCAGGATCAGGTTTTGTCCCACATGGCTCTAAACAGCTCAATAGGCACACACTGTAAACACTAATTAGAAGAACACATACTAAAACAGCAATGTACAGACGAATCAGATGATTAAACATGATCTTAAAATATATTTTATATTTTTTTTTATTTTTTTTTTGCATTTTGTTGTAATCATTATTTTAATACTTTCTGCTGACACTAGGTGGGGCTGTGCCCCACCTGCCCCTAATGACCAGTCACCACTGGCACTACGATAGCTTTGCTTGCGTTTTATCACTCTCATCTGTGCACTCCCACTAGCCTCCCCTCTTACAGGAGCTACGGCTGGGGCGGCGAGTTGGGAATCTGTACAGACATCATGTGTAAGTGTAGCATTGTGGAAACAAAGGACACTTAGGCTGCGGCCCCACGAGGACGAATTCGGTCGTTTGCGTTACTGTTTAGTGTCATATAGACCGTTCGGCCACACGAGGACGACCGAATACGGCACTAAACGACTGAGGAAACAATAACGGGTCCCAAGGTGGATAGAAATGCATACGCCACTCTCTGGGGGGTCAAATGGCTCCGTGTGTGCGCCCTATACGGACATTTTCAGATCACTGATAGTGATTGCGCAATAGCCCCGCCTCTCCCCACCTCTTCTGCTCACCTCCGCTTACCCCGCGCCGGTGCTGAAGTGTTTCGCCACCAACAACAACAACAATGGCGGATCGCAGAGTTGCTATCGTGCTCCGGACGCTATTGACCATGCTACAGTTGTTTGTGCAACATCTACAGCAATAATGATGAGGCAATAGCCCCGCCTCTCCCCACCTCTGCTGCTCACCCCCACGTCAAAGTAAACTGCACCCTGAATTCAGATTATTTATCTTTCTCTCGCGAGTGAAGTCTAATCTGACGGACGGAGACATGCAGCTCTGCTCACCTGCAGCTCCTCCCGCTGCAGCAAAACACACACTTCAAGTCAGATCATCACCCTTAGCTATTTTAATTACCTCTCAAACTCCCTAAACTAGTTATAAATATGTTTATTTTTACAGTCGGCCGGGTCACTGATTACTGGATGAGCTGCTGCATGAGACAGACACTGACGCTGTCTGAAGAGAAGGAGGAAAAAGAGAGGCTCCGTGTATTTTATTATATAGAGTCGTTATTCATTCGTTTTAAAGCTCAATAAAAAACAAAAAAGACCTTTGACCGGCACTTTTATAATTTTGTCCGCAAGATTTCAACTTTAATACACGCTGACTGGCGAAAAACTCTGCCCGGTTCCCTCGGCCCCCACCGCGGAGAATAAACAGAAGGGCAACCATGACAACCATGCTTCTTCGCTGCTTTTGTGGAGGAAGTTACAGCGCCACATAGAGGCTCCTGCATATGTACTGCAGCTTCTCCAGCGGTTGGAGCTAAACGGAGCGGTCTCGTGTGGGCAGACACTATCCGGATAACTATTGCATGTGGACGGAAGCCGTTTGCGATTGGGTTTGCGTTAATCCTATGCGTTTAGCCGTTTTCGTCCTCGTGGGACCGCAGCCTTAGACTTGGATACAGATCAACTTTTTCTTTATTTAAAAAAGTTTTCAAGGGAATCTGTGCCTCAAATAGGGAGGAGGCGGGATCCACCCTTGCGTCCAGGGCGAAGAGTTTTTCTCCCCCCGCCGAGACGCTACCTCCCCCGGCCAGTCAGCTCCGGGCAGACGGCGCACCCCACCCGGCCGCTCTCTGCTGCTGAGGAGCATGCCGAGGTCGGGCAGCCCGGGGCTGCCGATATGCCGGTACCACGGGATGGGCCGTAGAGGTGGAAAGCGCCGCAGCCACGGTACCCCCGTGCCGGCGCCTCTCCCTCCGCTTCATTGTCCCGCTGCGCTCCCTCGCCTGCATGGAAATGCGTGGAGGAGCGCGTAGCGGGCCGGAGGAGGGGCCAGCGGTAGCATCAGGCTAAGCTGGACCCTTTCTTCCTCCAGGTGGCTGAAGCGCTGGGTGACCGAGGAGATCGACCCAAAGAGCCCCTCCGTGGACACGGGGGCTACGAGGAGATCTTTTCGGTCCTTCTTAGATAGGGCAGTGAGTCCCAACCACACGTGACGAGACGCCACTGTGGCCAAGGAAATCACCCGCCACGCCATGAATCAGATGTTTATCTAACCTATAGCGCGGTCCGGATAATCGCTCTCGTCTTGAGACAGGAGGGCGGGGGCGACTGCCTGAGGGGTGATCAGGGAGACGCCCAACACGCCGAGATTATTTGCTGCAGCCGCCATCTGCGTACCGAGCTTGAACATCTTGTCCAGATATTCTAGTGTGTCTCGGTCCCTGGGCAGCGGGGGCAGGGGTCGCTTACCCTCCGCCCAACTAGCCGCCCGCGGAAGCAGATGGGCCGCCAGGCTCTCATCAAGGGGGGGCACACCCGAACACGCTGTGTCCAAGCGGCCCTCCACCTTGATGATACCTGCCATGTCGCCTCCACACACCGCCATATATCAGGCAGCTGGGGCGAAACGAAGGTCGGCTGCGCTGGATGCACCGGGCCGTAACACCCCTATCTCAGGCGGCTTACAGGCCTCGGTGGCAGCGGTGGGGGGAGCGGTAGGCCTACACGCTCCGCCGCCAGGGTCATCACCGCTGGGAAATCCATCCGCGCAGACCTGAGAGGTGTCCTCGTCCTCCGGAATCGGGGTTGACTGGCCCCACGGAAGGGAGAACCGGAACGGCACTTCCTCCTCTCCTGAATCGCCCATCTCGACGACGTCGAGCTCCGAATCCTCCACCTCCTCCTGCGGGGCCTCTGCCGACAGGAAATGCTGCCCACGATGCTCACGCGTGAGCCGAGGAAGCATCTCGCAGGCTGAGCATGCCGGCGCCGGGCCTATACCGCTCACGGCGTGGTCAGGCCCCATACACAAAAAGCAGAAGGGGTGTGGATCCGCCCCCGCGATCAGGTTTGGATATTTCGGGCAGGTCCTGTGGTCAAGAACTGACTCCATTACTCTCTATCTTTTGTCTTCTTTAAGATCCGTGAAAACACTTCCGCTGCTGAAGAGAAAAGGATGATAGCCAGGAGGCGAGGTCTCCTTTTATAAGGTGTGATGCGCGCACATTCAGGTAGGCCCGCCTAAGGCCGGCTACGTATATAGAAGTCTCAGTGGGAGAATGCTCGCAGGGTAAGGTAGTACCCATAGAGTCCAGTAGAGGGCAGAGCCTGTCAGAGATATAACAAGACTGAGTACATTGCCTTGGATTTTGAAATTTCGATTTATATTTTGCACAATTTTCTGACATTTAGAAGTCCAAATGATTATTTTCTTTTATTTATTATGAGTTTAAAGTATAGTCAAAATACACTCGAAGTACCAAAACTAAAAGTACTCATTATGCAGAATAGCTGTTTTTGTAGTAATATACATTATGCCACTAGATTATAATTAGTTATGTATTTAAAATGTGTACATCTTTTTTAAATTATTTTTATTTGCTGCTATATATTGTCCAAGGTGGGGCTAACTTCAATGACTTGTTATACTGCCAGATCCATAATCCAAATCCATTATAGCACGTCATATTCATTAGTTGATTTTTTTTTTATTAATAAAATGCAAAATAACACATTTTGTGATGTCAATGTAGAGGAGTTAAAAGTATATTGACTTAACCTACAATATTTGCCTCCAAATTGTAGTGGGACAGAAGTGAAAGTAGCAGGTAATAGAACATACTCAATGAAAGAACAACTACTTAAAAAAGACCAGTACTCGAGTAAATGTACCTAATGACTTTCCACAACTGCATTGGTGTTACCTGCCCCCCCTCCTCTGTTGTTTGCTGAGGTGCTGCTGAAGGAAGGAGGACTGGAGGGTCTCTTTATTGTTGCTGTCTGACTACGTTAAGCATTAACTACAGCAAAAGTGACGTTGCAGAAAAAAGCAAGAAAAACAGAATAAAAACAGTAAGCTAAGACATCGAATATAGAGACAAGCACACGCTAGTACATTTTTTTAAATAAAGACATAAAAGCACTCATTTCTTATTTTCCCGCCATACTCTTATTGTTTGATTTGAATTCATTCAATCACAGATACAAGTATTTTTTGCAAACAGTTTCTCAGGTTTGGCATCTCAATTACATGTTTTGGTTTTTCTTGTGGCCTTAACCAAATGTAAGACTTTGTGTGTGTGTGTGTGTGTGTGTGTGTGTGTGTGTGTGTGTGTGTGTGTGTGTGTGTGTGTGTGTGTGTGTGGCGTCCAGTAAACCTGACGGAGTGTGACATTGAGCTGTGTTTGATCTTAATCCTGATCTACCAGCAGTTGACGCTGTCACCATCCATCACACACACACACACACACACACACACACACACACACACACACACACACACACACACACACACACACACACACACACACACACACTCACTCACTCACTCACTCACACAAATCAGGGGGAGGGGCCAGTTGAAGCATACTCAGGGGGTCTCATGAATAATAAACAGCAAAGAGGTCCATGTATGGGTAGCTCTATCACACAGACGCACGCATGCACTATCGCACACACACACACACACACACACACACACACACACACACACACACACACACACACACACACACACACACACACACACACACACACACACACACACACACACACACACACACACACACATCCCCCATATAACCTAGGCCCTGTGATGCCCTCGCCCCCCTCCCTCTGCAGCCCCCATGTTTATGCATGGCACCCTGTTTCATATGTATTGGTCGCATCGTTCCCCCTGTTGTCACGGGAACTGATGACACAGGCTGCATTAAGAATGATGACCCGCCTACAGATTACAGTGCTGTTGGTACACACACACACCAACACACACACGGTGACTGATGTTGAGAACATTTCCCATGGGACCTGATAACACCAGCATGGCAGCCTACCATCAAAAATGTGGGAAATAAAAATACAAAAGACAGTGGCCAGTCAAAAATATGAGGGTCCGTGTAGGCCAACATTCAAACTAACCTCACACACACTACTGAAATACTCTCACATTCACTACTGAACACCTCACACACACACAACTGAAAGTGATGTGTCTGCATCACCTGGAAACTTTAAACAAACTGATATAAGTAACAATGTGTTGATCACATACCACATGCAAACGTCATGCGATAATCTTTTTGTTATTCTTAAAAAAAGTGCTGGATATCACAGCCCTTACTGTATCTTATCAGTTGGATTGTGTATTATTGTATAGTTGGGGTCCTTTTTATTTTACTGTTATTTTGGAATCGTTTTTCATGAGACAGTCAATTTAAATGTTTGTCCTATGCCATATTCACATTAATTTGTAACACACACGTAAGGGTAAAAGACAAACTTCTTTAACAAATGTTATGCAATGAATACGCTTAATTGTCACAGAAGCACACATAACGTCATATCTAATATTTAAACAAAATCATTTCCTTGTCCCTAAAGCATTGACTACGCTATTTTTCGTCCTCAAATGCAGGCATTAAGTTACATGTTCACGTTCTGCTGCCACAATAAGTCGGTTTCTCCAGTGTAATGATAATGCTAAGTAAGTATTGGTAATAATATTAATAAAAACAACAACGTTTGGGTTTGTTCATTTAATATGATGAACGTTAACCAGTAAGCTTCAATAATCAACTCCAGCTCAACAAACCATATTGCAATATCTACGTTAACGTTATTTCTGGAACCAACTGGAAATGTGAGATTCATATTTTTCAGATACCCAGATTTTATAGTGAGGTTAATCTCATAGCCTACGCTGGTCTTCAACACTGCTGTGACGCTAGCTGTCTGCATTGTCAAGCATAGCTATTTTAAATTAACAATAACAATGCATACAGTTACCAACCTCACCGAGAAGCCTTTTGTTCTAGAGTATAATCCTTCTTAATGTTTTACACTTCTCTATTAAGTTTTAACTTGTATTCTACGGATAGCATCGTTAGCACAGATGCAGCTTTGTCTCGCTCGTTAGCTGAATATAAAGACCAGTAAGAAATAAAGTGCTTGGATTTCACTTACCGAAGAAACTCCATTCATGGACGGTCTGTTTGAACCGCAGAGCCATAAAATAAAGGGATATTTCAATGAAGAATACTCCACCAGGCATCAACACACAACAAACACGTCAGAGTTCAAGTTGTGTTCTCTGTATCAGCTGAGCCCCTGTAGCAGCCTGGAGCTAAAGAAGCTAAAGGGGCTAACGGAGCTAGCAGAGAGACAACCCAGTCTCACGGCATTTCGTGTTCACCAACACGATTTTTAATCTATTGATTCGTGTTCACCAACGATAGCTGGGGATTATGGGTAGTGTAGTGTCTTCGGCCATCCTAAACTCAGAAATGTTGACAATCGCAATGATGCTCGAAATGTCCCTTATAGGCCTACGTCTGTTTCCGGTTATTTTTATTTTGAAATTCAGTTCCTGATGGACGCCAAAAAAGCCCGAGATTATGGAATTAAACCAATAAATAAAAGCAAGGATAATTGTGTGTTATTGGTGAGTAAATAACAGTGTGTTATTGTGAAAAGAATAACGAATTAGAAGGAAAACAATATTTAAAAATACAGATTTCCGTATTCTGAGGCTATTTATTGTCTGAGCCCCATTTATTTTCCTCACAGACGGCAACAAAAGTCCGAAATTATACGATTTCAAATAAAAGCAATAACTGTGGCTTGATATTGAGTAAGAACATGTTTTAATGAACCACACAGCTTCCGGTCTTCCTCGACCCGACCGGAGAAAAAGACGTGCTGCAGGCAGTAGAAATACATTGCTTTTAAAATCGTGCTGTGCAACACGAAAAAAAGGGGCAAATCGTGTTGGTGAACACGAATCAATAGATTAAAAATCGTGTTGGTGAACACGAAATGCCGTGAGACCACTATCAGTTTGGTACTTCCGTTTCATTACAATGACTTCCGTTACAGCAAGAATCCCCCTCACACACATAGGTGAAACACATGCACTTCCCTACTGAGAACCTTTCAGTAAAATGTTGTTCAGGAGTGTGTGTGTGTGTGTGTGTGTGTGTGTGTGTGTGTGTGTGTGTGTGTGTGTGTGTGTGTGTGTGTGTGTGTGTGTGTGTGTGTGTGTGTGTGTGTGTGTGTGTGAGAGGTTAATTTGTAGTTGCATGTGTGAGGTTTAATTTTCTGTTGTGTATGTGAGTTGTTCAGTAGTGAATGTGAGAGTATTTCAATAGTGTGTGTATGAGGTTAATTTTCCGTTGTGTGTGTGTGAGGTTAATTTTCCGTTGTGTGTGTATGAGGTTAATTTTCCGTTGTGTGTGTGTGAGGTTAATTTTCAGTTGTGTGTGTGTGTGAGGTATTCAGTAGTGAATATGATTGCATTTCAATAGTATGTGTGAGGTTAATTTTCAGTAGTGTGTGTGTGTGTGAGGTGTGCAGTAGTGAATGTGAGAGTATTTCAGTAGTGTTTGTGAGTTGAGTTTGAATTTTGGCCTACACGGCCCTTCATACAAAAACAACCCCCAAACACACAACCCCCACCCCTGACCACCAGCAGTGAACCTCAGAGATAATGCAGGGTGCAGTTATGCAGAAAACAGCTGCCAAAATTGACAATTTATATCTCTGTGCAAACAATTCAACAGAGGAATGTTAGGAAACTGTGTAAAATTGGTACACAATTATAATAAAAAAAATGAAAAATATACAAACAGATCATTTATCTAATATTACGACAAATCAAAGGTGAACTCAAATAGAGTGTTAACATTTGAAAGTAAATAGAATATAATTGCTTTAGTGTCAGTAAACCGGGTGTAAAACCAAATTAACTTAGCGATCCTAAAATGCATGATCAAATATTAAACAATAAATAACAATGAATATATATATATATATATAAAAATATGTATTTGCTGTGACCTCATTGAGGGAGATTTTGCATTCCTGAATCAATAAATAAATAAACAAATAAATAAATACATCTGTTAATAAATCTGTAAAAATAAATATATTCAATTGTCGTGAAGTTGAAATTGAAGCTAACGTTGAACATGGTTCAGAGAAGAAGAAAACAAACACAAATCCTACATATTTAATTTAAAACAATAAAGGAGCAATCACTCTTCCTTAAATAGTTGTATCAAGTCAGTATTGGTACCAACATTATTATTAAAAAAAATATATTATAACAAAATGTAGACATAAGCTTGTGTTATTTGAGCTAACTAATTAAAAGCATTCCAAAAAACCTCGAGCTGAGGGATGCTAAGAGGTGAAATGCTAGCTTATTTCTGGGTTTTAGGACTCATGCCTGCACCTCTCTATGCAGTGTAGCAGCATGGTGGCAGTACATTATGGAGCGACCAAGACACTGAATACAAATGACAGTTGATGGTTGATAGATTGTGGGTTGGTGTGTGTGTGTGTGTGTGTGTGTGTGTGTGTGTGTGTGTGTGTGTGTGTGTGTGTGTGTGTGTGTGTGTGTGTGTGTGTGTGTGTGTGTGTGTGTGTGTGTGTGTGTGTGTGTGTGTGTGTGTGTGTGTGTGTAGTGCGGTCCACATGGACTTCTTTGTTTTCCGGTGACACAGACATAAAACAGAGGTGGGCAGAGAAAGGTCCTCATTGAGCGTGTCTCTCTTTCGTCGCGTTTCACACTTGCTGTCACTTGCCCATATAATGAAGTTTTTCCTCTTTCACTCTTTTGTAGTCAAAGTGAGAGACACCACTGATCCTTCCTTCCTTTTTCCCCCTCTTTACCTCTTTCTTCTTCCCATTTCAAAGATGCGTCTGTCGGAAAAGGAGAATACATAATGTATATCACAGACGAGTGAAAAAGACAATATGAATAATTAATAAGCTGCGATGCATATGTATAAACATTTCCATATCAAATAAATATCATATCTAGTTTTATGACTCTGTTTTATTATGCTTTGAATAGTCAATTACTCAAAACACTGTCTGATCATTTGCATTGGGACAGTCTCTTATGTGATCAAGTGACAGCAGGTTTGGGGGGGGGTTAGGGAAAGAGAAACAGCACTAGTTTTAACAAATTATTTTAAGACAGTCTCACAGTTCAAAGAAAACCCGATGTTTTGTGGTTTAAGATGAGTGGAAGTACTCCCAGCTAAACAAATATACCTTGAGACAAGGTTATCTTCAAACTAGATTGCTAGAAATGATCGTTTTACTGTATACGGCTTGCGTAACCCCACAATATTATATAAAGTCAATGCAAGAAAGAATGACTCAAATGTCTTTGGCTTATCCATCACATGAATGGTGATTTTGGTTGTAAACAAGTAGAAGCCACAACTGTAACAGGGTATATGCAGGAATCCTGAAGTCAAATTGAATACCTTTTAAGACCTTTTTTAAGACCCTTTCCATACATTTTAAGACCTCATCGCAACTTCGAGTTCTAACCGGTTACATTGGCGACACACTTTACCTCACATTTACTATATTGATTGTAAGATAGCACAACTAAACAGAGTGCAGACAGACTACTGAAGCCTCCTCTCCACATGAACTGCAACCTCTCTGTGAAGGTCAGGTTTAATGCAGTATGCTGTTTTGTTGCTTCTGTACTCTGTGCTCTTTCATTCCCGTAAAACTCCTCAGAAACCATTAGAAACCAGTATTTGACCAATAAACAAAACAATTGACAAAACCTTGAACTATGAAATATTAAACTTTAGTGAGCTTCAGCGGGGTAATGCCATATACTGTAGGAGCTCCCTCACAAATACCCAGGGGTTAAATTGGGCTGGGGCTGTCCGGGGCTAAGCCCGGCACATAGGACGATGCTCTGACGTCATCCCCCTCACACATTTGTCATATGTTTACAAAAAACGATATATATGTTAAGACTTTTCTCGTTCTTAATATAGACTATATTTAGGGTCGATATGTGTTGACCTTACTTTAAAATAGCAGATCTCTGTGACCGGATATAGTTTGGCTTAGACCCCGGCCCCACGAGGACGCATACAGTAAAACGCATACGCAAAAAAGTATTATTAGTATATATAGTATATATATTCACACGCATTCGATTCATTAACGTGTCCGTTCACACTAGACCGCTGGAAATGCTGGAAACGCTGTAGTACATATGCCAGGCCTGTAAGTGGCGATGCGCCGCCACAAAATACACCAAAAGCAGCGAAGAAGACCCCGGAGCATGGTTGTCACGGTTGCCCTTCTGTTTATTCTCCGCGGTGGACGGCGTGTTCTCCTGCTGTATATCTCTCAGCAGGAGATATACAGCACAGAGCGGAGCAAGGCAACGAAACTTAAAATAAGAAGCAGCATTTTATGGCACGCTATGCATGGGGCCACCTTGAGGGGGTTTCCCGACATGTTGTTTCAGTAAATTAAAGGGTGTTTCATGTTGTCATTGCTGTGGACCTTCTTAATACCTTGGAAAATGCCGTTTAATACTTTTTAATACTTTTCAATACTTTTTAATAGCCTTAATTTTCGCTAATCAGCCGGTTGGCCTAATCCAAAACATACGCGCTCTCGCTAAACTGTACTACGACGCGGGTTATCAAGTGGATCGCTCAAGCCAGCCATGCCCTATCTAGTTAGGTGCGCGTTCACATGAAAGGGGTGGTATTTGGAGCATTCGACCAATCACAAACATGGACAAGCGTACTGACAGCGCAGCGCGTCATACTTCCTGAATGAAAAGTCAACTATAATATTAGACATATGAAGAAGTTAAACTTTAAACCAGTATGTGAACTCGCCTCGCGCACACGCCAGGATAGAGGACATCAGACTCCAGAGAAAACTTGCTCGAGTCCGAGTCCAAGTCGGAGCGTCAATGTACAAGCGGAGTCCGAGTCATCGTGGGGGGAAAATTCACGAGTCCGAGTCCAAGTCATTGTGCCCGAGAATTCACGAGACAAAGTCCGAGATGAGTTCATCAGTACGCGAGTCCGAGTTGAGTCACCGTGCGCGAGAATTCACGAGTCCAAGTCCGAGTCGCGTAAATCGGCACTCGAGTCCGACTCGAGTCCGATTTGATTATTTTAATTATTTAGTACATTTTTTTTTCAAATGTTATCTTATTTTTTTCTTGTTTTCTTTATTGTGATTATGCTATAAGTAAAATATGAGTTTATATTCTGAACAAAGTGTATCTGTTTAATGACATAAGGAGATACATAGAAAGTAAAAATACTGCCTGAATATGTTTAATAATAGGTCACCTTTTTTATACTAAATATCTTGGTTTCTTCTTTTCTAAGGTTACATTGTTCTGTTGTGTTACATACATTTTTACTTATTTATTCTCAGCTTAGGTTACTGATTATTTTACAGGTAACTTTGTATTGTCTTGTATCAGAACAGATTTCTTTAAAGTAACCTTCCCAACCGCTGTAAAGAGTATCAGCTGACCCAAGTCTGTGCGAGTGAACAGGAAGTGGAAATGTAATCGCTGGTGAGCAGGAGTTATTTGGACCCCTCCATGGATCACTTGGGCTCTCCTGAAGCCAGAGATGCAACTTAGAGGCCTTTCAACATTTGGCTCCCATTACAGCTAGACAGGTGGGCGCTGGGGGACACTTCCTGTGCTCGCACAGCCCCTTCTCTCTCATTTTCACTTACACACATAATCTCACACACACATATTCTTCCTCTCACTTTGCCGTCTCACTTTGTCACACTCTCTTTGTCTTTCCACACTCTCTTTCTCGAACCCCTCCTCTTCGCTTGTTACTTTCACTTTTCTCCTCTTTTCTTTTCTCTCCTTCCTCATTCCTCATCACGCTTGCCTCACACACACTTCAGTTTATTTTTGGTCTCTTTACCTCTTGCTCCCTCTCAGTCTTCGTTTTAGCTTAGCCTCGATTTACCTACTTTTCTGGTATTTTTGTAAACATTTTTAAAAACTGACCCTCATGTGCTCTTCCTCTTTTGGAGTCTTTATTTACCTCTGTAACCTCTATACCTATCCCTCTTTGGCTTTCCATCAAGGCGCACACACACACTGAAACACACACATTGGCCTGATGCCCATACACACATTTGGACCTGGCTGCATGCTTCTCAGTGTGTGTGTGTGTGTGTGTATGTGTGTGTGTGTGTGTGTGTGTGTGTGTGTGTGTGTGTGTGTGTGTGTGTGTGTGTGTGTGTGTGTGTGTTTCTGAGGCCGGTTAAAAGCAGACTTTGGCAGGACTGAAACTTCATTCTCCACTCTGCTCAACTCCCTAGACCTGCACGGAGACAAGGTTATCATGTTCCCCCATCACTGCCAGAAACACACACACACACACACAAAGACGCACACACACTTTTTTTCTTTTTGCCCCCTTGCCTTCCACTTACCCACATACACTGTGTGTGCATGTGTGGGCGTGTATGGTGTGTGTATGGCTAGATATAAAGGATGCTACAACCCTGCCTTCTGCTGGCCAATGAGAAGAACTAGAGGTCAAATGTACGGTGGCCCTGAAGGGCCAGTGAAAACGACATTTCACAAAACACTACAGCATTTCACAAAACACTTCAACATTTCATGAAACACAACAACATTTCACCAAACACTACAGCATTTCAGAAAACGCTGCAGCATTTCAGAAAATGCCGCAGCATTTCAGAAAACGCCATATGTGTCCATATATTTCTTTCTGTTTTGGTGGTCATGCCACAACCGTGCACGTGCATGCATGCGTGAGTCATGGTAAGATATCTGGATTAAGAGGTTGCTTTTTCTTTGCACCGCATGAAAGAAAGGCGAAATGAATGGGCTGTGTTTTTAGTATTTTTAAGCAGAGGTCAATAATTTTGCGCTGTGGACCAACACTATACATTGACGGGGAAGGAGGTAGCAATAAAGATAACACCATTAAACAGTTACACAACATAACAGAAATAATATCGATAGCAGCATCCCTAGCAACCACCTTGGTGACAATGAAAACGTTGTATAGACACACTTTCCTGAAGTAATCTTCATAATAACTAGCAAACCAAATATCATGTACATCCACTGCACACATAATCTGAAATAACAACTCATATTTCTCGCATCAAATGACATCAAAAGGCATTTTAATGGCCAAACTAACTTAAAATAATAAAACGAAGTTCGGCCAGGTTTTTTTTTTCTGCAGGAACAAATTTGAAGATCACGTGACATAGACGCCAGCCATTGGAATGAATGGTGAAAAAAAACGTAGGGATCTTACAATTTTTGTAGAAATACTACGTCCTACGTTGTGGACCAACGTAGTTATTACACGTTTTTTTGTGAGACTGGGTTGAAATAGCACTACACCCCTGCTTAGAACCCCAAAAGCGTGGTTTAAAGAGTTAGGACTGAGGAGACCTCACTGAGCTGTAGTTATAAGATCCTCTTGGTCTGACAGGAGAGGACTCTCCTCCACCTTGTTGTAGAAACAACTCCTTATGTACGTTAGCATAGCTAGCTAACCATATGCTAACAACCGGAGTGGCGCTCCGGCAGCACTACGCCCCTGGTTCTAAGGGACATGTTGATGTCGTGATGGGTTGACAGCATGTCGAGGATAACATTGTATCTATATCCTTCGTTAAAATATTCCCTTAAGATTTCCATCTCTTCTTCCATTCTTTCCAACTCAGTTTAAAATTCGTGAAGAAACAGCTGAACAGTACCAAACAGGGAATACGTGGTGCTGTCGGCCGGGTGCTGACCAATCACCAAGCGTCATTTATTGACTGGCAGCAAAAACAACCAATCACAGCAGTGCTTCTCTGGCTGGCTCTGTCCAATCACAAACAAGAAGTGTTCTCCCTAAAGGAATACCCTTTCCGTAAAATGTGAAATGCTGTGGCTTTTCTGAAATGCTGTAGCGTTTTGTGAAATGCTGTAGTGTTTTTTGAAATGTTGAAGTGTTTTGTGAAATGCTGTAGTGTTTTGTGAAATGTTGTTTTGACTTGCACTTCAGGGCCACACAGACACTCAGCCATTAGGGAACATTTTAGAATAGAGCCATTGACTTCAATTTGAATACTGTTAAAATAGTAATATTATTTTCTTCCCTCAAGTTAAAAGGTCCATTAAAAGTTACCTACACTGAACAAGAATATAAATGCAACACTTTTGTTTTTGCTCCCATTTTTCAAGAGATGAACTCAAAGATCTAAAACATTTTCTATATACACAAAATAACCATTTCTCTCAAATATTGTTCACAAATCTGAAAAGATCTGTGATAGTGAGCACCTTACAGGTGTGGCATATCAAGATGCTGATTAGACAGCATGATTATTGCACAGGTGTGCCTTAGGCTGGCCACAATAAAAGGCCACTCTAAAATGTTCAGTTTTATCACACAGCACAATGCCACAGATGTCGCAAGTTTTGAGGGAGCGTGCAATTGGAATGCTAACAGCAGGAATGTCCACCAGAGCTGCTGCCCGTGAATTGAATGTTCATTTCTCTACCATAAGCCATCTCCAAAGGCGTTTCAGAGAATTTGGCAGTACATCCAACCGGCCTCACAACCGCAGACCACGTGTAACCACACCAGCCCAGGACCTCCACATCCAGCATGTTCACCTCCAAGATCGTCTGAGACCAGCCACTCGGACAGCTGCTTCAACAATCGGTTTGCATAAACAAAGAATTTCTGCAAAAACTGTCAGAAACCGTCTCAGGGAAGCTCATCTGCATGCTCGTCGTCCTCATCGGGGTCTCGACCTGACTCCGGTTCGTCGTCGTAACCGACTTGAGTGGGCAAATGCTCACATTCGATGGCGTCTAGCACGTTGGAGAGGTGTTCTCTTCACGGATGAATCCCGGTTTTCACTGTTCAGGGCAGATGGCAGACAGCGTGTGTGGCGTTGTGTGGGTGAGCGGTTTTCTGATGTCAATGTTGTGAATCGAGTGGCCCATGGTGGTGGTGGGGTTATGGTATGGGCAGGCGTATGTTATGGACGACGAACACAGGTGCATTTTATTGATGGCATTGTGAATGCACAGAGATACCATGACGAGATCCTGAGGCCCATTGTTGTGCCATTCATCCACGACCATCACCTCATGTTGCAGCATGATAATGCACGGCCCCATGTTGCAAGGATCTGTACACAATTCCTGGAGGCTGAAAACATCCCAGTTCTTGCATGGCCAGCATACTCACCGGACATGTCACCCATTGAGCATGTTTGGGATGCTCTGGATCGGCGTATACGACAGCGTGTTCCAGTTCCTGCCAATATCCAGCAACTTCGCACAGCCATTGAAAAGGAGTGGACCAACATTCCACAGGCCACAATCAACAACCTGATCAACTCTATGCGAAGGAGATGTGTTGCACTGCGTGAGGCAAATTGTGGTCACACCAGACACTGACTGGTTTTCGGACCCCCCCAGACCCCCCCAATAAAGCAAAACTGCACGTTTCAGAGTGGCCTTTTATTGTGGCCAGCCTAAGGCACACCTGTGCAATAATCATGCTGTCTAATCAGCATCTTGATATGCCACACCTGTGAGGTGGGATGGATTATCTCGGCAAAGGAGAAGTGCTCACTATCACAGATTTGTTCAGATTTGTGAACAATATTTGAGAGAAATGGTTATTTTGTGTATATAGAAAATGTTTTAGATCTTGGAGTTCATCTCATGAAAGATGGGAGCAAAAACAAAAGTGTTGCATTTATATTTTTGTTCAGTGTAAGAGGACATAACATGCACATTTGCAGGTTCTTATTTGTATTGTGTGCTTCTTCTGTGACATGTTCATATTCTTTAATGTTCAAAAAGCTCTTAATTTTTCTCATACTGCCTGGCTGCAGCACCTCTTTTCACCCTCTGTCTGAAACCAGAGCCCAGTCTGCTCTGATTGGTTAGCTGGCCAGCTCTGTTGTCCTGCCCCTTAGCAAATGTGTCACAATGTGATAAATAAAAACTACCCAGTACGAACACCTTTTAAGCCTCAGGCGTTGTATCCATATCTCTGAATACATCAATGAGTGCTATAGCCAATAGAATACGAGTGTAACATAGTAATGTCATAATGTTACGTTAAACCTAGGAGTGCAAAAGAGGAGTTTCAGGCAGGGGGTCGGGGGGAGTGTCTGGGAGAGAAACTCCCTCTGGAGAGAACTTCTGGATTTTAGCCTTTGCAGACCATTTATGTGCAAAAAAACCTATATAACACACTTTAAGAAGAAGAAATACAAAATACAAAAAGCATAATAGGGCCTTAATGTATTTCAGGATTTTCAATAAAGATGTTCTCGTCATGAAGCAATGCATGACACGGAGAATGACATAATCTACACACCAATGCAAAATCTGAGAAAAAAAATGTAATTAACCTGTATCACTCACACATATACCATATATGCTTTAATTGTGTAATTAGTGTTATAACATAATTTTCCAATTAACAAAGCTTTCTACAACTAGATTAAAACATCAATCTCACTTATCTCCCCTCCCTGATGAGTAAAAATGAGAATTTCTATATCAGCTTCTCCATGCAAACTGCATATCTATTATCCATTTTAAATCATATCTTACAGAGGAATACATGAAAAAGAAATACAGTTTTAACGCTAGAGAGCTCAGTGTGAATAGGAGGTAAATAAAGACAGAGATGAAGTGATAATAACTGTGATAGAGAAATGGAGAGAGGAGATAAATATAGCTTATGAGGAGAACGGACCACTGACTAGACCTGGCTCAGGAGATGTCATTGTTAATTACCACCTACACACCTGCACCATACACACACACACACACACACACACACACACAACACACACACACACACACACACACACGCACACACACACACACACACACACACACACACACACACACACACACACATGCACACACACACACACACACACCACACACACACACACACACACACACACACACACGCACACACACACACACACACACGCACACGCTCTCTAAGACCACACTGCATAATGAAAAATGGGAACATGCAGAAAGGCGGCAAGACACTAATGAAGGAACGTTTATGTTTTTGCATATGGCCTTCGTTATTATGTAACCCATATTCCTGGTTTATCTGGTGCAAATGTAGGAACCGTCTATGAAGTCAAATTTGAAGAATATTTTTGTATTCATACAATAAATAAATTCCCATTCATTTCTGTATCTATGTTCATAGACATTGCACCTAATGTGAGGATGTTTGTATTCATATCTTAACACTTTGCCATTTTTGTGAGGTTTTCTTAGGCAAGTGTTTCAAGTTTAAGCTTCCCAAAACTCTCTAAACATATTTCATAATTGGCTTGTTTCGACTCAATTAAACTAGACTCTCACATACAAAGGTTGTGGTTGTTAACCATGTACTGTGTGTGTGTGTGTGTGTTAATCGCTTTAGTCTAGACTCTAGTCTAGAACACTGTTTGGGTGATTAAAGCGCAGTTTATTGGCTAAGACAAGGGCAAAGTGTACCAAAGCAAAAGCCAACCTTAATTGCCGCTCGAATTATGAGTTATACTTGATGTATCTGGGCCTTAGGGTTAGGGCTAGGGTTAAGGTTAGGTGCATTCATCTGTTACTCCAATGTACTTCCCGGATTTCATCAGTAACTTAAATAAGAATACTTTTCTGCAATCTCCATTTCACTCCAAAGTGCCTTCCGTGGCATTCTATCAACTATCAAGCAATCAGAGTTGCACTTATAGTATACATCATGTTATTATTAGGAAATGAAAGCGTAAGCCACGCAAACTTCCCTTCCCGACCACATGAACACACTGGACTGTTTAGATCCTGTTTGCCACATAAGCTAGCCCTGCCTGGGCATTTAAAAAGCCCAAAGAAACCCAGCAGAGTCTCAGGCCTTTCTCAAGCTGTGAATGGAATAGCTTTGCAATTTGTCCTGGCACAACACAGCATTTTGATCTTAATGAATGACAAATGGCTACCATTAGACGTGAGAGGGATTATTGGGAGTGTGTGTGTGTGTGTGTGTGTGTGTGTGTGTGTGTGTGTGTGTGTGTGTGTGTGTGTGTGTGTGTGTGTGTGTGTGTGTGTGTGTGAGGGTTGTTTGGCATCATAGAAGGATCTGCTCTGATCTTACATGTAAAGGCTGACTGCAGGACCCTTCATTGTACCCTCAAAGACATGGGCCATGTGCAGTAATCATTTTAATACCTCTACAACACACACACACACACACACACACACACACACACACACACACACACACACACACACACACACGCGCACACACACACACACACACACACACACACACACACACACACACACACACACACACACACACACACACACATTGCTGGATGTTGGTTAGACTACATTTAAATTGTGTGTGCACATGCATAAGCCTTTTCCAGCTTCGGGAAAAGCAGTTTTGAATGAATACTATAAAGGCCTGGCTATACTGGCTTAGTATTCAATAGCGTCTGACAGTAACAGCAGCCAATTTGATTTGGAATTTGTACACATTATCCTGTTTGTGTGAACAATTTCCCCAAATGGTATTCTGACTTAAAACAGAGATAAAAATAAAACAAACAGAAATTTGAAATGCTCAACGTGGCACTCGCATTGTCTAACATCCAACCCCAGGACATTTTCTGCCATATCAAAAGGCTTGCTGCGAGCACCGAGTTAGACATATGTCTCATCACTTTCTTCTTGTATTTATCTTCAGGGTGAAATTAGACTTTATGAAAGGTGGCCATTTTGTTATTTACATCTGGAATGTGTTCTCCTTTTTAGGCTCCTTCGAATCTCAGTCATGGCTGGAAGCAGTGTTCGTATTTATAGTCTGTTTTTATTCTCCATCCTTTGTCTATCCTTCCTCCACTTTTTATTTTTCAACAAAGAGAGCATTATGTCTGTTTGATGTACGGAGAATGACTGAAGCAATCTGTAACATCTACAGATGCCTCTGCTAATGTGCACATGCCAATGGAGAATAAAATATGGGTGTCTTTATGAATTGCACTCCTCACATGCATGCATAAACAACACACACAACGCACATGTATGCCAATATAATTGTACACAAATGCAGTAAGTCATAATGTACCACAGCAATCAGCAGATGTTAAAAAAAAATAACTATAGTATAATCTTCATGTTTTATTTCTGAAATCATGGGCCAGAAAACATTGTCAAAATGTGGTTAATATAGTTTCAGAAGTACATTTTCCATAAGCTTGCATTATTTTCTTGGAGGAAATGTAATGGTGGTCACATTTGCATCTGCAACAATGGAGTTAATCAGTTGGCTGTTGGCACCGGCACCTAGACGTTTACAGTAGCTCAGAATTGTTCAGAGATCGGACTAAAAACTATATTTCTACATTAATATGTACACACCACACACTCTCTATGAAAAATAAAGTTGCCGTTGTATTTATGCCTAGATGGTGTAATTATGATTGTTTTATTGAGCAATAATGATAGCTTGGCTTAGCACGAATCAAACAGATCTTCTATGAGTAAACAAGCCAATTAAAATTATTTTATTTGTTGTCCTCACGAATCAAACAGATCTTCTATGAGTAAACAAGCCAATTAAAAGTATTTTATTTGTTGTCCTCTTTGTTGCAGTGTTCGGCACATTTTGAAAGTAACATGGAATTCCATATAGGACCCGGAATTCTCAAAGAGTGCATTGCTAGCATTGTTTAGCTACGTAGCCTGCATGTCTTCAAAAGTGTGCATCCTTTGTGATTGAAAGGAAAACGTATTTTATGACTTTTTAATGTATCATTGTAACATGGGTTGTGCAAATGAATTATGTAAGTCGTCCACCCGTATTATCGGAGCCTGGTTCTCAACTCTTTAGCCCCCCAGTGGAATTGTGCTGCCATGTGAGTGGGGAGCTATGCGGGCCTACAGTATGGCCTAAAGGTACAGTTTAAATAAAAGGAAAAAGAGTGAGGTATAGGTGAGTAATGGGCAGGGGTCGGCAACCCGCGGCTCTTTAAGCCCTCTGCTCTGGCTCCCTTGAGCTTAGACAAAAATAAGAAGGAAAAATAATAAAAGTATTTGTAGGACTATTTAAATGTTGTTGCACGGTTGGACATTTTTTGTATCTCGTATATTGAGGTGATACTGTGACACATAAATAAAAAACAAAACAGTTTTAATTAGGTCAACTAAAATATGCGTCACATCCTGCTACGGTCCCGCTGAGCGCCTTTTCCTGGAGGTGAATAACCTGACCCCATAACCTGACCCCCAGCTCGATGAGCGAACTATGGATACATCAAAGAAGATAAAAGTATCGGAGGAACACAGAGGGTTTAATTCTGCGTGGACAGAGTTATATGCTTTCAAGCAAACGATACTGGCTTACCGGTATGTTTGATATGTAGAAGTTGTCACAGGTGCTGCAGCCTTTACGTATTGAGGAGAAAAAAGGAAGAGGAAGACAGCTGACGATCTTCAGTCATAATTCAATCAGTTAACTCTTTTTAGGGTGCAGCTATATGTTTTATTTATTTCAAAGTGGGTCCATTTTAATTGTATTTGTTTTCCTTCAAATGTGCAGAGGACTCCCCAAGTGCTGTGTTTAATTTATTTTAAAGTAGGCCTGTGTATTTTTTTTTAATTCTCCTTATAGGAGTTCTTTGTTTCTTATTAGAGGTTAACAGTTTTATGTAATGTAATAAATAATAAATGCAAAAAAACTGTATTTTTTTTGTCTATGATATAACAATAAATACAACTTTATAAGCTATCAAGCTATCAATTATGTTTTGCGGCATCAGACAAAAACAATTGTTGGAAAAGGGGGCAAAATGGCTCTTTTGGTCAAAAGGTTGCAGACCCCTGGTATAGGGCAATACACCATAGACAAAACCGTTTTTGTACCAGGCTAGAAATAACTGATTTTGTTACATTTGGTATTTTTAACGAAGGGTTCTACGGAGATTGCCTCCTTTTGAAGCCAGCCTCAAGTGGCCATTAGATAAACTGCAATTGTTGCCAATTCAGCATGGGCTTTCCTGTTTCCCCCGGAGGTCGCCTCTAGATATTCCTCAAATATCCCAACAATGTATAGCTGGTTGAAAATCAGCAAAGTGATTGAACCACAAACCCCGTTATTAATATATGACCCACTCTACCTCTTTGGTCCCCAAAGAAACGTTGACTTTGAAGCAGACAATGATCCATAAAATGTATGATTGGCCAATCTACTTTAAAACTCTATCAAAGTTCTACAGGATGAGAATTCCTATGGTTTGTTTGTTTAAAATGCAGAGATATTTGGGGTCATAAACCAAAAAGCAATTACTGTGGCTCTCGTCTTATGTGCACTCACAGAGGCCGCTGACAGGATTGCTAAATCTTTGATCTGAGCACCACAACAAAGCAACACTAGCAGTGCGTCTTGTTCTCAAGCCCAAAATGGTACGACAAATATTAAAAATGCAATTGAAATGTGGTGCCATCTGCTGTTGGATGGCTTGATGAAATGTCCTCATGAAGAGAGACTGAAGCAAGGGAAATATCCAATTTGGTTATATGTGCAAGGCCATTTTGAGTTACTATGACAGTGATACAAAACCCGCAAACTAAAATTCCTAGCAGAAATATTAAATGCTGGCAATTGCTCTTACTGTAAAAGGTCCGGAGAGAGTCTGGTGGTTGAGTGTGGTCTCATGCTATGCTATGTGGGAGAGAAATACTGTATAGTCTGTATTTCATAGTAGCTAACCATTGTATATAGTTTGTGTTTAACTGGCCATCCATTCCCAAACTCCCCTCTGCCAATCCGCACTTCACACAGGGATGGAGGCAGTGGTGTCTGTGGTGCTGGTGGGGTGGTTGGGGGAAATCAGAGGCTACGGCTGGGAGATCCAAGGGGAAATTAGCCAGCACTTAGCTGCACACATTCACATCAGGCCCAGCTGGGAGACAGAGCCTCAGATCCAGGCATGGAGGACATGAAAGAGACACCAGCATTGCTGCCGAAGGGAGGAGACTCCCCCTTTCTCACTATCTCTCCAGCTTTCTGTCTTTCTCTCCTGCTCCTAATCTGCTCTCTGTCCTCATCTTTCATTCTCTCTTCCTCCCATAGCCTCCCTTCTATATGTCTCTTACTCCTCCCTCTGAGGAGGTTTTCGAGAATGCATGTGTGTGTCCAGAAAAGTGTTCGTCCTACTTCTGTGTGTTTGTCAAAGGTATGTGATGTTTTTCTCTTTTTTGTTCAACAAAATGTCCAAGATACATCAAATGCAGGGTGTTATGGGAGATGTTTGGAGGGGGGCAAAGAAGAAAAATACACTACATGGAGAACAGGCTCTTCAAAGGGCAAACAACGCAGCCCTTTGACTAACATCCTGGGGACATAGCTTTACTCTCTCACACACACACTAGTCCCCTATGAGTCAGGGGTCATAGCATTTACAAGGCACTTGGTGTACAGAGGCATGAAAACACTTCCCCAGCCAATACATTAAGGACAGAGTGCAAGAAGAGGTGATGAGTCATAAGACAGAGTTCAATTTCAAATACAAATATTGATTATCAATACTAAATAATTAAGAATAAAGCTGCTTATATGTTTGTGTGCATGTATGTGTGTGTGTTAGTGTCTTCCCCATAACAATGTGCTTTGTCATAGTAAAGAAGTATGTTACTTACATAGGATAATACTTTTTTGTAAGATCAAGTCTGAATATTTTCTTGAATCACAGCAGATATTTGCAACATTAAACAAGAGCCGCGTTCACACTGCGGTACTTTTCCCACAAAGGTTCATGCGAACTTAGTTGATGATCGCGTTCACACCAAAAAGAGCCGGTACTAAAAGTAGTTCATGCAAACCTTTTTACCCCCTCAAAAGTCCCTGCTAGAGAGCAGGGACTTTCGAGCGGCTCTTTTTTGAGAAAAGAGCTATATTCCTGATTGGCTGGGCGAATTGCAAACCACGCCCCGTAAAACTCCCAAAAAGTTTTGTGAAGCCGCCATTTTATTATCCTCGCATTAGCATTATTAGCATTAGCATTAGCCCAGTGCAGAAACGCAGAGAGACTAACTTATGGCAACACAAAATAAAACATGGGAGCGGTGGAGATGAGGAGGTGTCGGCGTTCTGACGATTTACTCGGAAGGCTTCAGTAGAAGCTGCTGGGACTCCCAGCAGCTTCTACTGAAGCCTTCCCCAACTCCGGGGACTTCCGGCCGGGGACTTTGGGCGGCAGTATACGCCGTGAAGTGGTTTGCGGCCTGCCAGTAAACCCAAAGCAGAAGAAGAAGAAGTGACGTCAGCGGCTTCATTTGCCTAATCCACCCCCAGGGACTTTTTCTGGTGTGAACGCGATCTGTACTTAGTTCATGCGAACTAAAGAGTTTGCATGAACTAAGTTCGCATGAACCTTTGTGGGAAAAGTACCGCAGTGTGAACGCGGCTAAGGGCAACTATTAAGACATGATAAAAGAACATTTACCATAACCTTACAATCACTGAAGACAACATGTTCGAGACCCTCTAACGTACATTAGATCTCGGATTTAACTGTATTTAATTTCAAGATTGAATGCTGGACAAAAGAGCGCTTCAGTCTAACCTTATTAAATCATGGGACCCTGTATCTCCGAGTTGATGGTAACATAATATTCAGTGTTCAGGACACAGTTGGGTTCAGGGACGATGTTGTTGGCCAGCCTCAAAACGTGAACACCTCGTAGGCTTGTTCTAACCACAGACCATATTTCAGGCGTCTAACCACAAACACGTTCAAAAAACCATTGACTTCTAGACAAGTATTTTATTGTATTATTTTATTGTATTGTATTGTCACCACACTATTGTGCTTATTAAATAGTGCACTAGCTACGACTAGTGTTGCTTCACACTCTGTTTATTTCTAGTAGAAATGTGGATTCTATAATTATAAGGTTGATAGACATTGAGACTCAAAATGGAAAAGAATATATATTGAAGCTGGGCTTGTCAAAGGATTTCACCTATTTCATCTGGGATACCTGTATCATCAGGACACATAACAACACTATAGGGGTTTATGCCTCTGTATACATATTATATCAGTCTTATTATGTATGTGCCTCTATCTCTCCAGATTCTACTCTCCTCACCCCTCCTTCATCCCCCACTCCCCTTCCTCTCTCTGCATGCCCACGGCCCAGCAGTAATGCTGTGTTTATCAACTCTTTATTATGGCCCCTCGCATCATCATTTACAATGGTAGCATCTGCTCATTGCCTAGCCCGAGCATGGGGCAAATTGCTTTTATAGGGAAACAGCCAGTGAGGACACACACACACACACACACACACACACACACACACACACACACACACACACACACACACACACACACACACACACACACACACACACACACACACACACACACACACACACACATACACACACAAACACAAAGCAGCGACTGTGCACAAATCAAGACACCGAGCCCCGGTCTATTTACAGCGGTTGTTAACTTTCCTGCCAGAATCACACACAAACACACAAACACTTCACTTCTTCTAACAGGATCAAATGATTAGCTGGCCACCATCAGTGAATCAAAATGAGTTTCAAATCCGATGAGAGAACTGTTTTGATTTTCCTTTTAACATCTACCTGATGCCGCAGTGTGAACAACAAATATCACATCTGGCCCCGTCGCTCTAATTTCTGTGTTTGGCTCGGGCTAATTTAGCCGCTACAGCAATGTGGGAAACAGTGGGGAAGCAGAAAATGGCAAGACAAACTGGTTTTGTTGTTCGCATTTAACGCATTAGCGTTCCCTAAATGACGGGGATGAGGAGATGGTGAGGTGAATGTTTGGAGGAAACTAGGAGTGGGGAAAATAAAAATGAACACGGTGCATGTTTAGAGCTATCTGCCAATTATGATACGCTCCTCATCTCTGTCCTGTAGGGATGTGGAATGTAAGGGCAGCAGTTTGTTTTTTTAAAGAGCTTTTTGTATAATTGAAGCTGAAGCAGAGAGAGAAACAGAATTAGAATGCAAATATATTGGTTAGTGAAAAACCCTTCCAATATTCCAGTTATAGTTTGCGATGCGAGATGTCCTTATTTTATTGTTTTAAAGTAAAGATGATAGCTTTGAATGCTTCTCAGATACAAATGAGATACGGTCCATGGTTGAGATCATTGCTAGCCTCCATCAAACTCCAGCGTTAAGTTGATAATTAACATCCGGCCCCCTGTGAGGTCATTAGTCCACCGATTGGATGTATACACCATTATCAGAGTCAAGTAGGAAATTAGACTTTTTCACCGCTAACTGATTTACCATTCTTTGCATGTGTATCCTTTCTTGTGCATCTTCTCTTGGACATGCACAAAACAACTATTGATGTGGACAATGTAAGGCAAATGCAGCATGTTTAATATTTGAGTTAACACAAGCTTAAGAGATTGTAATGCTTTGTTTCCACATAAAATACGTCCGTTAATACCCCACTGCTGAAAATCTATGTATTTTACATGTCAAAAATCTCATTCCTTTTTCAAGGGTCTGCCTAAAAAAACATGTCATCACGTGTCACTCTAAAGCAGTGTTTCTCAAAGTGTGGGGTGCAGAGGCATGACAGGGGGGGCGCCAAAGACCAGGAGATTGAATTTAATTTGTTTTAAAGACAATTGTTATGACGTCGGCATGACCGGCGGAAGATACACTTAGAAACCTATGAGGGCGCTGTAGGACACAGGTCACAGGTGTGTAATATACGTTTTGAGGATGGAAGGTCAATAGGCGGCGTCAGGGGGGCGCTACCGGGTGCTGCAGGTCCCCCTAGCCTTAGCACCCCTAATAAATGTATGTATTTTGTATTTTTATGTGTGGAATTCATTATTTGAAAAATGATTGATTCAAAAATAATATGCTACAGTACAGTACAAGTACCTCTGGGTCCCTGTGTTTCATTCAAGCTCGGCTCTGTGTGTGTGGAACGAGCCATTTTGTTGTGCGTGCGCGCGAGAGAGAGCGTGCACCGGTACCGGAGATTGTTGTTAGCATCTGGTGCTAGCTAGCTAAGCTAACGGATATAAGGAGCTTTTTCAACAACAAGGTGGAGGGAGAACTCTCGCCTGTCAGACTGAGAGGCTCAGATAACCTCAGCTCAGTGAGGTAAAGGAATCTCTGTGTTTAGATTACCCACTGTGATTAGTTATCTCAGTGGGGCTCAAACGGTTTGGTCACGATTAATATAAACAATTATTTCCGAGGCACACGTTTATATGATCAATAGCCTATAGGTATAAAAAAAGAAGAGAATAAATTAAAAACAGGTATAAAATACTATGACAGTAAAACAAGAATACAGTTTAAAAGGGGAGTGATTTGTAAAATATCCATAAAGAAAAAGTAAATCTGCTTACAGTTCTGTTTCATATGATGTTGAGAGATGTATCCAGATCTCTTAATTTTGCTCTCAAAGTGCACCAGATTGATGCTTTTAACTTCAATATATAGGAGCATGCCCCTAATAGAGGATATTAGGTCCACTCCCCACTTATAAAAATAGCACTTTACACCTGCTTACACCTTTATGCCGTGAGCTGATTGTCGAGCTTTCAATGTAACAGTCACGGATACACTGCATGTGCGTGGGGAGTGTTGCAGAACGAAATTCAACTGTAGAGACCGGTACATTAATGGGAAACCCTAAATGTTTGAGCACCCTCTATGAAACGTATTGATGTATTTTAATAAATGTTAACTTAGCCCATTACGTGACTATTTGTGTTGGGGGGGCCCGACTTATTTTTTTTCTCAAAAGGGGGGCCTGACGGAAAAGGTTTGAGAACCACTGCTCTAAAGGAAGTTCTGTTGTTACTGAAGGTTACACAATATTGTTCCCTTCTCCTCTTTGTCCCTATGTTGGACAGTGGCGGCCGGCCCCTAGGGGCGCCGCCCCCCCCCTCTTCCCACATTAAAAAAAAAATGTTTTTTTATTTTATTTTTATTTTTAATAAACAAGGTAAATATTATATAATTGGTATCAGTAAAATGTATAATCTACAATAAAATCTCGTTTAAAATTGTGTTACGACCTGCCTGGTCACATGTTTCCTGCCTGGTATCATTACCCTCTCTCGTCTGAGCGCGATGCACAGCGCCCAGACGAGAGTGCAGAAAGTGCAGCAGAAGCCAACTGTTGCTATCTTTAAACTATGCCGCCGAAACATAATTTCAGCCAATCAAATCTGATGGTCACAGGGCGCCTATGTCAGCGCCCGGTGCAGTCTGTGAGTTGTTTGGACTCGTATCCAAAACAGGAAGATGTCATACACTCTGGAAGCTATCATTAGCAGCTAATAAAAACTCAGTTTTTGACATAAAAATTGAATTATGGATTATCAATACTTTTTTCAAAGTGACAGACACATTGGATTAACCTATGGATTAACCTTCAGCCACGTTTTTCTCGTTTTTGATCAGAATAACAGCAAAAGGTGAGCATATCTCCGTGTTTTGCTACCTAAAGCTACGTCGATTTCTGTATTTGCTTCCCATGTCGCGAGTTCTGATCGCTCAGTGATGATACTTATACTTCTAGAATCTGTGGAATCTCAGCTTGTTAGCTAAGCTTGTTTGTGCATATCCGATAAGAATATCGATTGATTTATACCTAGAGTGCGTTAGCATCTTTTCGCTCAGGGCTCATTTAGACGCTTCTTGTGAGACTTGTGTTTTGTTTCGGTAAACATGGTTCATATCATCAGTTAGCTGAGTTTCTTCCTGTTAAATGAGCAGGACACATGAATAGTTTATTACATTTTAAGAAGCCCTGAGACACAGTTTTGTGAGTAATAAAACGGGGGAAAAAAGCCCCTTAACAGGTTAAATGGGAATTAAATCATTTTAATTAATTTTGAGTGTTCCCAAAGCCCTGGTGTTCTGCAGTTTGTGTGGGCCTACTGTATTGTTGCACAGTTTATGCTGTAGAAACTATGTCCAGGACAAGGTGTTTGGAAGTGTTGGAAGATTCATAACTAACCACACTGAAGATTATGGAGGTATTGATCAGTCTTCTCATATTTTTAAGCTTCAATTTGTCCTCCCCCCGAACATCACCAGAAGTCATAATTGAAGGGGTCTTTTCTCAATTTTTTTTAACCCCCTAGTATTGTTTGGTCACCATTTCCACAGCCCCACCTAAAATATTTTCCACCAGCCGCCACTGATTGGACAGTGTTTTGAGATTCCTCAATTATTTGCCATTTTTAGCTGCATTTGCACCGTAAACATACGTTTCCTCTTAAACTGTCTCCAAAAGCCTTTGCAGCATTACCTTGAAATTATATTTAGAGGGACATGATAAGAAGCACTGCAGAGATTGCTTATTTGCTTGTTACAATAAAAAAATGATATCAATGTTAAAGATATATACAATCTACAAGATAACAGACACGTTTCGTAATTATATACTACAAGTGATTTAGTCTCATACATATAATCCACATGTGGTCTACTAATATCATGTGAATCTAATGATATGTAATCATATAACTGGAATGTAATCAACATGTAATATACAAGTAATTAAATCACAGATATTAAATCAAATTGTAATATGACAACAAGATCCTAATCAAGGATACAAAAAATGATACCACGACCAGAATACACACTGATGCCATTGTTACAACCAATGCTTGTACTGTATTATTAGTGTACATTTCTGAATTTCTATTATCAACATAAAAAACGTGATGTAAATGCAATGTTTTACATCCCTCAAAGCATTGAGCTTATGTGTGTGCGTGTGTGTGTGTGTGTGTGTGTGTGTGTGTGTGTGTGTGTGTGTGTGTGTGTGTGTGTGTGTGTGTGTGTGTGTGTGTGTGTGTGTGTGTGTGTGTGTGTGTGTGTGTGTGTGCCTGTACTCCTTAGCAGTGATATAAGCTTGACCTGTCAAAACAGATAACCTACACGTTACTGTCACGCAGTGTGACACCCTGAGATTATTCTCTGCTGGTGTGTGTGTGTGTGTGTGTGTGTGTGTGTGTGTGTGTGTGTGTGTGTGTGTGTGTGTGTGTGTGTGTGTGTGTGTGTGTGTTTGTGTGTGTGTGTGTGTGTGTGTGTGTGTGTGTGTGTGTGTGTGACGGTGGAGGGAGAGGTGGGTAAACAAATCTTTGATATTCATGGTTGCACCATCACACACTCTTGCCCAGCGGCGATGTTGCAATGCTGAATGCTGCCGTCACCCATCAGGGTCTTTAGTACAGAACAGGGACGTGCGGTCAGGGGAGGAAAAGCCTCACCTGTCAAACTCCATTGAAAATAAGCTGTTACGAAAAAAATATATAATAGCCAAAATATTATGATTTGTTCACTAATCTCAGTTCAACCCAGTCAAAACATGTTCTTACTCAATATCAAGCCACGATTATTGTTTTTATTTTAAATCGTATCATGTCGGACCTTTTTTGCCATCCGCGAGGAAAAGAAATGCGGCTCAGAGCCTGAAATCTGTATTTTTTAAATCTTTTTTTCCTTCTAATTTGTTATTTTTTCTAAATAAAACACTGTTATTTACTGAACAATAACACACAATTATTCTTGCTTTTATTTATTTGTTTAATTGTATAATCTCTGGCTTTTTTGGCGTCCATCAGGAACTGAATTTCAAAATAAATTAACCGTAGACAGATACACACCCACTGAACTGATTACCCAAGATCCTCTGCTATGGTTTAAGCTTGGTGATTGGATTGTTTAGCCGCAATGCACATTGGGATATGGTGTTAATGCGATATGAAATACGAAAAACATAAAATAATACTTTAATCCGAGTGTGCTTGCTTTTCCCAATCAAAATGCTCCCTTCTTCTGAAGAGCTTTATGGAGATGCTGATTTATTTTCCCAGCAGGACTAGGCACCTGCTCACAGTGCCAAAAGTACCAATACCTGGTTTAATGACCATAGAATAACTGTGCTTGGTTGGCCAGCAAACTCGCCTAACCTGAACCCCATAGAGTTTCTGTGGGGTATTGTCAAGACAAAGATGAGAAACACGAGCCCCAACAACGCAGACGAGCTGAAGGCCGCTAGCGAAGCAACCTGGGCTTCCATAACACCTCAGAAGAGCCACAGGCTGATCACCTCCATGCCATGCCCAATTGATGCAGTTATTCATGTAAAAGGAGGTGAGTGCATACACATGAACATACTTCTCAGAAGGCGGACATTTCTGTAATATCCACATTTTCGGAGATACTGGATATTTGGTCAGGATTAAAACAAATAAAGATTAAAAACAAATAAACACTGGAAATAATTCACTTTGTTTGTAATGAATCTATATAATGTATAGGTTTCAACTTTGAAATGTAATTACTGAAACGAATGCTGCTATCTGCGCTCATCCTTAAACTGCACCAGGGTGGCAGCTATGCCTCACTGAGGAGGGAGTATCGTGGGCCCAAGTAGTTGCAGTCGCTCTTCATCTAAGTTAGCTAGCTGGTGGAACTGCAACGTGAATCGTATACGTAATTTACATGTAGTCCCTTTTGGTGTTGTAAAGAATGCTGATATGAAGCACTAACCGATAGGCCAGTCATTGTGCAACCTCCCAATGGAATGGTACATTTGAGGGCCCTCGATTGGGTGTGTAAATCTGGCTCAGTACTGTAACCCTCCATCCATTGAACTAACGACACATAGTGGTATAGACAGGATGGAACAGAATGGCTTGGTATAGGGTTAGGGTTGTCAGATGCAGTACAGTCACATTCCATACATAAAGTTATCCAATCTACATGTAAACAGCCCCCAGTTTATTGTCCAAATATAGTGCCTAAATAAAAGTGTTGTGACCCCTCTATATAATATACAGCTGGTTTCACTTATAGCGGGTCTGTATCTTATTCATAAAAGCAGTGATTGAAGTTGTATATATTTCCATATCGAGGCTCACCTTTACTGCAGCAGGCTCTGTGTTGTGGATATTAGGTTTGGGAGTCCCCCCTGTTGTAAGAAGTGTCTCCACTGGGACACAGCTCTGTTTCTGCATGTCTCTATAAACTGTAAAGGAGACAGAAAATGATATACAATATTCACGAACAGCAAAAAAAGGCTGTTGTAGAATATTATAAAATATTGGATGTTCTATTGTTGACTGCAGACGTGATGTCCCACATCTGGTATTTTAAATCTGATGCTGTACTGTAGACGGTCATTTATTTTCAAATGTGATAAAACAAATTACTTGGTGTTTGTTTTGAATCATTCTGGACAGCAACCAACGTCTTTTTTTTATTGTACATTCAATACATCTGCACATTATATGTACATTATGTTGTTAGCCTCCACACACAAATGATCTTTGCACTTTTGTCAAGCTCAAAACATTTTATAATAACAAAAATACATTTGATCAAGTATTCACTTTAAAGAAACAGAAACATGGTTGAAACATATATTTAGCACACAATAGGCAAGACAGGTAAAAATAAAAGAACTGTATTAAAAAAACAGAATTAATAGAATAGAACATAATAGAAAATATAGAGGGTTTCTCTCTCCAACAAATACAAACTTCTAAATCATTGTAAGTTATAAGAGCAAGTAGTTAGGAGGTCAAATGAACGATGGGACTTGGTTAGAAGCCTGCAATAAGATCTGAAGTTAGAACAAGTTTACAACATTTTCACGTTTTGTTCTAAGAAATAAAATATGTCAGTAAATGCCCCACTGGCGAATGTCCAAAGCTTCTTTGTGTCATAAAAATGGTGGTTGCTAACAATTGACTAAATGAACTACTAAATCATCAAGCCTACACAAGCCGCCCTTAGCTTAGCGGTATTGATTTGCAGCGATGCAACCAGGATGTAGTGTGTTTACAGCTTTTTACTTCAGCCGATTGCGTTTACGCTTCACAAATCATGAAGTGCACGTTAATATGTGAAGATTATCCTGCTGAACTAAACGTGTTTGCTACTTTTTGCAATACAGCAAAATGGTAATGGGAAATCCCATTGCTTTTTGTTGAGGGAGCCGTACCCATGCTAACTTCCTGTTCGGCCTACAGAAATATGTCACCACGGCACCACTCTGTATTAGGGGTGTAACGGTATCCGTATTCGTCCCGTACCGTCACGGTTCGAGCACATGCAGTCACACGGCGAATACGCCTTTTTTTACGAGTGGGAAAAAAGTCTGTCACTGAGGGCAGTATTACACTATATATAATCCAGGGGGCGGTATTGCGCCTAAAAGCCAGCCGCGCGTAAATGACAAATGAAGAACAGGAACAAAACACAACAAAACGAACACAATAGCCTACATGAAGAAGAACAGTTAGTAGCTACGGCGAGTTCACACAACACACTAGAAGCTAGAAGACCCACCTTCTTGCTTCTTTTAAATCAGCTGTGTGGGAACATTTCGGGTTCCCTGTGGACTACAACAATGATGGGGTGCGAGTTGTGGATCGGACGAGGACGGTGTGTCGGCGTTGTTCGACAGCGGTGCGGTATGCTAGTGGTAACACGTCAAACATGCTCAATCACATCCGAGTCAGTCTCAGTCCCCAGCGAGAGGGTTTCCTCGACGGCAGGTGACATAGTTACCGCCAACAGATCTGCCCTCACTGCTGACAACGTAGACTAACTCATCTTTTTGAAGAACAACTTGAAAATAGAGTAAAGCTTGAGTACCTTTATTTGGGCATAATGGCCTCACACACTCACAAGTGAATTACACATGTTAGACATTGCTCCTAAAAGTACAGATTTTATTTTGTTTTATATTTATCATTGTATTTATTTTATATTTTGACATCAGGAGATGTTATACAGTTCTGTAATACCTTTTATTGATTGTGATTCAAACACTTTCTTATTATTTATTTTAATATTTTCAAGACATTCTTTTTAGTTGTACAGCTTATTTAACCTGTTTGTTTGACATCAGCCAATATAAATAATATGGCCACCTGAGTGTGTGTGGTACTGTTTGTGGTTTGTTTTTAACTGTGTAATGCAGTTAATCATTCCAAATGTTAGAGTTCCTTATTTTCATACCAAAACTTGCACTACTGTTAAAAATAAATAACAGCAACAACAATGTCTTCATTTGGGACTTTTTTTTGCTTTTCCTTGTTGTACCGAACCCGTACCGAACCGTGACCCCCAAACCGAGGTATGAACCGAACCGTGACTTCTGTGAACCGTTACACCCCTACTCTGTATGCATATGTTTGTCCTACCAGTTTCCTGGTGCCAGTCAGTCAGGTTGCAGATTGTCTTGCTAGGCTTTGAATGCCCTCCAGGTCCCATCATGCGACTTTCACACACACACACACACACACACACACACACACACACACACACACACACACACACACACACACACACACACACACACACACACACACACACACACACACACACACACACATACACACACACACACACACACACACACACACACACACACACACAAACACACACACACACAAACACAAACACACACACAAAAGGTGAGAATCTTTAATCCAGACACTGAGCGCAGACCCTGTTTATAACAGAGTCCTCCAACGTGTGTGTCTCTTTTTGTGTGTGTGGTGTGATTGTGAGGCTGACAGTGGTTCCCTTGTGG
Source organism: Pseudochaenichthys georgianus (assembly GCF_902827115.2). Lineage (NCBI taxonomy): Eukaryota > Metazoa > Chordata > Actinopteri > Perciformes > Channichthyidae > Pseudochaenichthys > Pseudochaenichthys georgianus. The sequence continues at coordinate 10,888,227 of NC_047517.1, read as the reverse complement.
GTTGCAGACAACAAACAAGGTCCCTGGTGGCCTTTGCTAGGAAACAGGGTACAACAAACACACACACACACACACACACACACACACACACACACACACACACACACACACACACACACACACACACACACACACACACACACACACACACACACACATACACACACGACAGAGAACTCTTAGATGTCGTAGCTGCTTCATGCCAGCCACGGCCATCTTGTTTATGTAACCAACTCTAGCGTTGTGTGATTGATATGTGTGTGTGTGTGTGTGTGTGTGTGTGTGTGTGTGTGTGTGTGTGTGTGTGTGTGTGTGTGTGTGTGTGTGTGTGTGTGTGGGTGTGATATTTCTGTGCACATTTGACCTCCAGAATCTTTACTGCCACTACAGCACTGCACACCTCCAGGGAGTATCTTCGTATGTCTTCATCTCAGACAGACAGAGGAGGGAGGAAGAGCAGGAAAGAGTAAAAGATCAACCACAATGGCAGGAAGGTAGTCGCAGAGTTGGAAGAAGTAAAAATAGCAATACAACTCAATTAGTAAAACAGAAGTAAATGGCCTGCATTTACAATCATACTCCTATACTCCTGTGTCCTGCATATGGGTCCTCCATGGTCCATTAACCTGTGACAGTTGTTCAGACATTCATATTCCCCCGACGAAGAACTCTATTGACTTTTGTGATTCCTTGCTGTTTTATCTGATGCTACCAGCATTCTACCATTGTGTTGACTTTGAAATGAATTGCCAGGAAACGTGGCACAGAAAGCTCCAACCTTTCATCATGCAACATCATCATGTCAAAAAACAGTGTTTGTCCAACACTTTTATTTATGACCAAATACATGTAAATGTTGTGATATTTCCATCAGCCCTCGCTAACTACCAAATGTTACCAAGAACAATCTCGCACAAAAGAGGAAAACTAGTACTTTTCATGCATGTACACATTTCACACTAGATTACAAAAATACACATTCAGGGTTTCCCACACATAGTCTTTACTTGGGCGGGCCACCCAGGTATATTAACGGCCGCCCAAGTATATTTCGCGACCCATTTAGTTTTTTTTTTTTTATAAAAATGTTTGTATTCGTCCGCAACCATGACACCATCTGCGATCAATTAACTTGTGGACAATGATCCCTCGCTCTACGCCTCCTGTACCCAGTCCCGGACTGGCCATCAGGAGGACCGGGGGGTTTCCCGATGGCCTGGCCTGTTAAGTGGCCTGCCTCACACAGGGTGACTGGCTGTCTACATGATGTGGCCTGCCAACATAGCCACTGTCATACAGATCATAAATCAAAGCCCTTGATTGGTCTCTGTGTGTCATTCAAGATCGGGATAACCTCAGCTCAGGTGAGGTAAAGGACTCTCTGAGTGTTTAGATAGTTAACTTAGTCTAAGCTCTCAGTGGGTCTCAAACGGTTTGGTCACCATTTGTAAACACATATTTCCATTTGATGGGGGAGTGATTAGTAAAATATGCATGAATAAATAAATAAAAAGTTAACTAGGTGAAAAAAGGTAAGATACACTTTTAAAACTTGTTGAGAGCTAAAACTAGTCTTTGCTGCTGCCTCAGGGGGGGGAGGAGGGAGAAAGGAGAGGCTGATTCAGGAGCACAGACACACTCACAACTATAAATGAACCAGAAATAAATAAACAAGTTTCCGTGTTTTTTCATATTGGATATGGTATGTATGGCCATGATTTTAGGATTATTGAAATGTATACAGTTCTGTTTCATATAGGTGTTCCCATAGATCTAGTCTCTTTATTTCCCCATCAAAGTGCACCAGATGCATTTAACTCCAAAATAAAATAAAAAATCTTACCGGGGGAGCATGCCCCCGGACCCCCCTAGAGGATTTGAGGTCCACCCCCATTTAAAATCACATTAATAGGTTCCTAAATACATTTACTATTTTTTTAAATAGTAACCCATGTCCATATGTTTATTTGTGGGAAGTAGATTTAAACTATAGGGCTATCACTATGGGCCCTGCCTGTACCTGTTCGCTCTGCCATCGCGTGAAGGGTCTGCTAACAAGCGCCCAACAGAAAGGTTAATGTTAATGTTGTTGCACGTCACAAAGGCACAGCACCTCTACCACCACCCCCCCAAGTATATTTCAGATCTGTGGGAAACACTGAGTCATCTGAACCTGAAAATTAGGATAATATGTCCTGTTTTATTCAACAATTGTAAAATGTAGAAACTGAATATCACCTGTGACTAAAAACAGTATCTTCAGTGAAATGTTTTTTGAATCCTGAAATAATAAGCATAAGGCTTCAGCAACACAGTTACCACCTTGTTCCCTCATTGCCTATGCTGTCAATCTTTTTTCAACTATGATGGTCTGACTCTTCATATTTCCAAAAAGGAGGCCGGACCTGTCCTGCAATGTGACCAACTCTTCTCCACGTTTTATTATCAAGCTGAAAACAAAGCTTGACATTCTTCCATTCGCTCTGAAGCTGCTTTTGACCTAGATGCTATGAAACTTTGTCTCAGGAGTTAATCAGAAATTTGGCCTCCATGCATGCCAATGGAAAAGGGGGATATATCCGTTCAGTCATTAGCATTAGAAAGGAAGACACAGTGGAAATGAGAGGAGAGGATAGATTGTTTGACTTCCATCTTAGCTCAGTGTGCCTAGCTAAGCCCAGCCAAGAGAAAATATAAACCCCAGAGAATAAGGCTTATTTTGACTGGTGGCCAGTTAGGGGATAAGACGCTGTGAGGGAGGTGTTTGTGTGTGTGTGTTGGAGGCGGGGGGTGTGTGAGTCATTGAGCATGCATGCCACAGAAAGTAAGTAGCCAGCAGGTTTACGTTTGCCCGTCTCAGGTGTATATGTGTGTCCAAATCTGCATCTAAAGCCTTCTCCTCCTTCCTCCATTTCCATAAGGATAAATGTCATTAGACAGGCAGCTGGTGGCGAGATGCGAGTGTGAGGGGTGACTTTGTCCCTGAGAGAAGAGAGGTCTGATACATGGACCAGACACAAATCCTCTTAGCCAAGAAAAAAAAAAAATACTGGCTTTTGGGTGGCGGCTTAAATCGGCCATTGTGGCACTACTTTAAGACTTCCTATGATGCCTTTCTGCCTGGTGCTAATGTAAATACATGAGCCCCAGTAGGGCACTGGTGGAGGAAGTGAGGGCAGGAGGCAGAGAGGATCGTATTCCTGGCTCTGACTGGGCAACACACACGGCTGGCCTGACCGGCTCCTGCACCTTTCAGTGCGTGTCACAGCAAAGAAAGAGAAAGCCCTGTCCTGATCCTGTCAACATGCCTTAGATACATCTAAAGCATCATCCCAGTACTCTTTGCAGTGTTGAAACCTAAAGTCCTAAATAAATATAAACTTACATTTTGTGATGACTTTTACTATAACGTGTTGTGTTTATATACATGTTTGCATTATATTTAATTGTTCTAAAACCTTTAATTTACTTATTATGTTTAAATTGTTTGTATTACGTTTTTTATGTATCAATTATTATGATGTAATTTGCTTTGTTACACTTTCTGTTGTTACGGGAAAAAAAGTGTTTGCTGATCTACGATTTTACTTAATTGTGCTGGTTGAAAAGACATACAAAATACAAAGTTCCTAAACATTTCAGCCAAGTGTAGAAATATTTGCTCGCTTAGAGATGCACCGCCCCTAAGCCTTTCACGCACAATGTCACGATGTTACAAGATGCAACAAAGGATTACAAACTAGGCGTTTCAGCTAGGGGGCAATGTGGGAGACAAACTCACTCTGGAGGGCACTTTGAGATTGTAGTCTTTGCAGACCATTGACATGCTTTAATACATAAAGCCTATACAACACACTACAGGAAATGTAAAACACCAAAAAGCATAATAAGGCCCCTTTAAACCAATGTCTCTCATAGAGCCTTATTCATCACACATGTTATCACGTACAGTACCTTCTAGCATTTGGCATCATACAATATGTTTCCATAATGTGGTCACACTAGTATATGCAGACGACGCCTGTATATTCCTGGAAGTATCCTTTGCACCGCTGTCCTTTGTAGTGACCCAATGACATCATATCATTGTCTTAATGAGACTACCTCTGCTCTTCCTTTAGTGCAAACTCTACATAAACAGCATAATCATGGCCGCAGTCAGCATACGCGTAGCCGGAGGGCCCGCATCAGCGAACACGCAGACAGAGACCAGTGTAATCATACTACGGTACCATCTTCATATTACAGACACACACTGATACACCATGATCAACCGCATGCCGCAGACAAGGAAGGAGGATCAATGAGCTTAATAGGAAGTGACACAAAACAATAACACATGGCCAATCAGTACTCAAAGAGGTTGCATGTTACCGTGGGAACCCTGCAGGACAGTGCTGTCTTCATTTCTGCTTTATTATATATTTTGCTGGAACAAACGTCTCAGAGGACATCATATCATTTGAACAATTCTGTCCACATATGCATTCTTTTTCTCATACAGATTTATTTCTGCTCAGGGTCACTGACAACTTGGAGCCACACAAAAGTGCTGTCTTTACCTTTACAAAATGCCTCCCTATTTAAGTTGAACTTTTTCGCTATCAAATGAGTGGATGCTCAGCTGTTATAGAGGTGGATCTGTTGACATGTGAAATCAGCAGATGTTATGATTTCATTCCTAGCAGGTAGTCTCATCTTCCCAACAGACTGAGATACTGCTGCCCTATCCACATACAGTACAATGTTCAGATGCCATCACAGTAATGGCACCACCGTCCTTATAGTTCATTATGCTGGAAACACAATCAAAAAAGACAAATATCTTTACATCTTTATGCATTTAACTCCTGCTATCATATTCTACTCCTGACTCCATCCCATGACCTCTCTGAGAACTTTGTGAAAGTATATTCTGGAAGGACTGTCATGATCCTGTCTTTTCTGTGTTCCATTGTCTGTCCTGGCTTCATTGGTTTCAACTGTTCCCCATAAACCCTGTAATCCCCTGACCTCCTGTACACCTGCACTTCATCCCTTTGTTAGTACCGCTTGTATTAAAGTCCTGATGTTGTGTAGTCTTTGTTGGTTTATTGTTCGCGCATCAGGAAGTGATTCAGAAGTTCACGGAGATGGTTAGAAACACAAGAGTGGTGAGATTGCCTGATTATCTGTTTAGAAAAATGACAACATTTTTCAAATTCTACCATCAGAATTAGCATTAGCAACGTGGCAGGGCACTTTGGATTCCATTCCATTCACCTCATAAACGGTGCTTTGTTTAGCTACTCTTCAAGAACTATGTTGTACGGGAGAACATTCACATTTAATGACTATTTCATTGAAATTGTTAGAAAAAGCAGGTATTGTTGAGCCCTTTTCCTCTCAACAAGCCATCAGCCACTTGACGCTGAGCTTTAGAGTGATGTAGCGAGGCTTCTTATCCTGCAGCGCAAAGCCTCTTCCCTGTTCTAAAACCACTGTGCCTATCATGACTTTACGCTGAGATATTCACGGAGACGGGTTCGAGTTTGTACCACTCACGTTTAGACTTGTGAATGCCCCCTGAACAGCCATAGTTTTGGGGTAAAGATGTTTTGCTTGAACATTCCTCTCAGACTGTCAGTGTTGTCAGCATTACATTTACTTTCTGCGATATCTCTTTTGTTCCCTTCATGCACCGGCAGCAAGCCAGTAGAAACGGATTCATTGGTAGTTTAGAGATTCTGACACACAGCTACTCAACCTTACAGGGGGGAGTCTGGTTACGGCCTATTGAGTAAAGCAACTTCATTGCAACTGTAATGTGCGTGCCATTCATTTTTCGGAGCCGAGTGTGTTTGCTTGCTGCCATCTTCCTCTCCGTCAGTCGCTCTCGCTCAGCCCCCTCATGTCAGAGAGGTTCACATCATCCTCGTTAAGCGTTTGTCTCCAGTCTAACTCACAGATGATTATTCATTTAGCCGCTTTAGACAGCTCCCGTCAGCCACAAGGACTCCGCTCATCCACCAAGGGACAAATCAACACTGGGTTTTTTTCTGCTCCTCCTCCTCCTCCTCCTCCTCCTCCTCCTCCTCCTCCTCCTCCTCAGTTCTTTCTCTACTTCCTGTCTCTCTCCTGGGCTATTACACTGAGTGTTATGTTTACTATAACCTGCATGCTTGTTAATTATAAATCACTGGGTCCTCTTATGTTATATTAATTGGTACCGCCTCTCCCGGTCTAAGCAGAAGCGGCAGCAAATAAATTCAGGTACGGGGCTTCATTAAGTGGCACTCTCACAACAGATCTTGACACGCGCTACAAAGACAATAAAATAAGGGAATTGTGGGGGGAAAAGAGTGGAGGGCCTCTGGAATTAAATTACATGCGCTTACTTGACTAGGGGTTAAGGTTTGGTGATTCACATCTCTTATTACAAGTCAAATGATCACCTATATTGATAAATAATGTGTTGTAGAATATGGTTCATACATAAATACAAAGTGAGACATGTGCAGGCCAGAGCACAAAGAGAAAGACATGGAGATATAGAGCTACTGAGGGTCTACTCACGGACCTGAAATGAATGGGTACAGTATCGCACCGGTGAGCTCCATTAGAGATAATTGGATGGATTTGATATTAATATATGCTCTGTCATTTAGCATTGCACACAGGCTTAACCCCTGCATGGGATTTCATCCCCTGCCCGAGTCCTGCAATGATACACTTCACACTGATCATAATTATCGTCATACCGTAGTCCAGAGAGACTGTGAAGATGTACCGGAGTAACAAGGAAAAGAGTGATGATTAAAACATATGTTTTGTGTCTTTTTCTCAATGTATGATTGGCATAAGATGAGAATTATAAAGTAATGTATTAAGTCATTACTTTATGGATTTTGATAGTTGATTATTCTCCATGATTGTTAACATTGTGGCACAATACAGTTTCCATAAAATACCTTTTGCGGATATTTATTTCAAAAGAACTGACAATGCTTGAATGAGCATCAGTATCTTTAATAGATATTGGCATTCATGACTGCTTTCCACCTCGAACGGCCTTTTGTTCAAATTCATTTGATCCATGTGGTGTTTTTATCGGCTCCTGTGAAGATGAAGGGGATTTATCTTTCTTCAAAGTTTTCTGTACATCTAATTCATTTGATTCACAAATGAAGATAGAAGTACAATCATAAGACGTAATATATGTGTGTTAAGTTATATAATAAGCTATCAGAAGAATATTTTAGTAACACACTTTAAGATACTTAAACTTTAGATAGTTGATGTAGTATAGAGAAACATAACAAGCTAAACAATACCTTAAAAACGACCCTAATCAAACGCCGTGTATCTTGGGGGTATTTAGTAAAGGGTTGCGTGAATGCTTTTTCACCGGTGAAAGAAGTGCTCGGATCGTTTACTTAAGTCAAAGTAAAAGACATTGCAAAAATACTCTGTTAAAAGTAAAAGTCATACATTAAAAATCTCACTCCAGTATTGGCATACCTATATACTTAACGTACCAAAAGTAGAGGTATCCAATGAGCATTCTGGACCATTTCAGAGTCTTTTATATTGAAATATGTGATTATGGTTGTTGATGCATTAATGTAGAAATAGATTTGTTGGGAAAATATGAGGATTATTAATGCAGCCTTCAGCAACAGTTACTAGCCTTTTTGACACCACATGTCACCTAACAGCCACTTGGCCAAACATGTTATCCCAGCATCACCTCACAGAATGTCTCCAGTACATTGGGAAGTCAACAGTGACATTTCCTAAATTGGCATGGGCAAGAAAAGGCCCAACAGTAACATGAAGACCCACTACAAAAATCCCCTTCACCTCTTCATTATTCTTTATCTCCCGCCCCCTCATTTCCTCTTCAGAGAAATCTCTTTCAACTAGCAGAGGAGGTTTAGGAAAACTGTGACATAATTACTCATGGCTTGGCTTTAATCACTCTCTCCTCGGACTTCTCAGCGCACATTATCTGAGAGCAAATACAGATGCTCCCCTGTGTGAAACAGACCAATTTATTCTCCGTATGTCACTCACAAAGCCGGCCATCACACACAACTAAAGATGGACAGGAAAGCGGGAGCGAAAAAGAGGGTAGACATAATTATCCACGATATTTTGGCTTTGTTGTTTCCCTTTTTTTTTTTTCCTTATCCTTTTTTATTCCCGTACTTTTAATAAGTCTGAAAATGTGTCAGTTTGATTCAAGTCTAACAAAGCTGTGGATGATTTCTGTCAAAAGGTTGCGGGAAGAAAAAGACTTGAGAGACAGTTTCCAGGTAGTGACGCCTCAATTAACCCGAGCTACCTGTATAGGATATCATTTGAATGACTGCTGAATTAATAAGCGCTTTTTTTTGAAAATCTCTTCAAATGTGTTCTTGAGATACATCAAATGTAATCAAAGGAAATTCCCTTCTTGTTCTTGGTTTGGAATAATTTGAGGCCCCTTCCTTTTCAAATCAAAATTATAACTCATGGATTCCAAATGTGAGACTGTTTAATTGAGATGTCAGCCGTTAGCGGCCATTTGGCAGCCCATACATTGACAATGAAAGTGTTTTCTCTTATGATTTAAAGTGCAAATATGGCTTCCGATTGGATTTCAATCCAAAATCCAGGGTTGGGCAGTGGTTAAAAACAAAGAATAAGACATGTTAATATGAGTTCTGCACCTCCCCTCTCCACCCTGAAATGGGTCAGATAATGGGATGGTGGAGGGGTCGGTGGAGTGAAAGGAGAGAACTTCAAAGTGATGAAACGGAGAAAGATCATGAACAGAAGCACTCGCTAATGTGTTCCCAGGATGCAGCCATTCCAACCAGACACCAGACCTTTGAAGATGTCTCTGACAGACCATTGTGAAGTAAAAAAAAAAGATGAGGAGCCATCACTGGCTATTAGCAGCCAGAGCAATCTGTTTGGGGTAATGAGCAATGAGCCCAGACAGGGTCGCACTCTGTCTCCACCTCGGACAGACCTCGGGGATGCTACTGCTTGCATTTCAGCTTTTGGAAAACGGCATTGTGGGATATATGTGAATTGGAAGAGACTTGGGGACACAGGACTGAATAAAAAGACAATTTTGAATGAATGAGCAATGATGTGGGGTCATCAGTCAATGTATACAAACTGGTAGAAAATGTAATATATGAATTGCATAAGAACTGTTTTAATTAGTAAGGATGACAAAATCGGTGTGTTGCTACCTTGATAAACCTATAGGCAAGTGTGAGAGGATCCAAGGTATATGAAAGACAAAGGAAGAGCGAAAAAAGATCACATTCATATACGTACACATTCTGGAGTTAGGTCTTGAAGTCATTGGATTTTTTAAATAAGGTCTGTGGTTGACACAAGCCCACGAGATTGTAAAAGGTACTGTCTGATGAAAGCAGTGGTCTCCGTGATAAGTCAGATGTTCGGTTGGTCCATAATCCTCCCACCTTCACAGACTTTTCAATATTATATTTCCTACAGCTGCTAGAGGACTAGGGATGTCTTTTTCGGTCAACTTGCTGAATCTTGTCATTGGAAGATGATCCAAAAATAACAGAAACAATCCAAACACAAATCTTATTGGGTGTTCATACGCTTTTATGACACAAAAAGCAACAATGTACTGATAAATGACTTTGTTACTTGAACCAATTTGTCGATTGGACCATTTCATCGAGACTTGAGATTTGCAATGCCAAAACTACGCTGTAGCTATTTTACTTATGACAAAAAAGCCTTTAAATCCTTTAAATAAATAAACAGCAAGTAGATATAGGACACAGTTAAGCACATTTTAAAATAATGTTTACTTATTTTTTAAATGGGTGTTTCAAAGCAAAATAACCACATTAACATCAACCCTAACCCATTTTACCAGTCTTTAGCAGTTTAGCAGTGTAGGTTTTGGACGCTATAAGGAAATGTAGAAAAAGAAAATGCATGCCATATGAACAAAGAAGGGAAAAAACGAGCAAGTGAGAAAGAGCCAAAGATCAATTATCCACCACAACTCAGTGGCAGCAGCGTCCGCTCTGCCAGCCTGTGCCACATTAGTTTGAGGAGGTCGAGTCAGCGCCTGGCAGGAAGTGTCTGGCCCGGTCCCACAACAGGAGGAGGACGGGCCAGAGCCAAACCTCCGGGCCGGCAGGCTCCTCGATGGGGGCGAGTCAGGGAGCCACTGGGGCGGGGGGAATCTGGCTCCAGAGCTGCACCCTTTAAACCCCTGGGAAGTTGGGGAGTTGACCCTGACCGACTCTAACTGTCAACTAGCCATGCAGAGGAGAGGAAAGGGGGGCAGTGGCCAGGAGGAGAGGGGGAGTAGGAGCCGGAGAGGAGAGGAGAGGAGAGGAGAGGAGAGGAGAGGAGAGGAGAGGAGAGGAGAGGAGGAGGATGACAAGGGGTTAGGTGTGAGCTATCTGGGGAGACGTTCGTCCGGCAGCTATGTGGTGCGAAACACTGGACACAGTGGTCAGCATTACTTCATTGTGTTGTTAAACGAAGAGAAAGTATCCCACCATAGGAAGTAGGACAAGGTTTCTGTTGTTACATTACATTTTATTTAGCTGGCGCTTTTATCCAAAGTGACTTACATTAAGTGCATTCCACCATGGGGAAACAAACTCAAAAGCAAGAATCCTGAAGGTAGCTATCTTTAAAGCAAACCAGATGAAGTCCTATTGCATTAGCTTCAATTAAGCCAATGTATAAATGCTCTGTTCAGAAAATATACAGGATACATATTTGTTATTGGCCAAGGTGCAGTGGCATCAGGTGGAAGCTGGTTCCACTATTTTGGAGCCAGGATAGCAAACAGGTGTGTTTTAGTTGAAGGGTGTCTGGGTCGTAGCGAGCCGATTGGCCAATGTGTGACATGCTGCAGTGTATGGATTAACCACAGGTTAAAGGTTTCACCCCTATTTAACTAAAAGTGAGCTCAAAGTGAAAGAGTCCATTTGTGATTAAAAAAACTAAAAAGTTGAATTGCATTCTAAATAAAACATAGTGTATCAAAAGTTAAATCCCGTTGGATTGTAACATTAACAGCACTGTTTGCCACTTATAACAATTGTTTTGGTTTCTTTCCTGACAAATGTTATGTAAGGGACACGAGGTAACCATGACACACTTAGGAGAGTGTCACTTCTTCTGATAACAGTGCTTCAGTATTTTTCTACATCATTTTTTTGAATTTCTATTCTGCATGGATGCAAACATCAAAATGTGCCCTTGAAAACTGAAAGTATACATTTTTTTTTGCATTTTTTAAGCTAGGAGCCGTCTATTTTTCCTTTTTCTTTCACAGGACTTCAGGTGCAGGAATTTAGTTTCCGATAAGAGAAATTATTATATTATCAAATGATTTGATTGATTGTTCTGACCTATAGTAAGAAGAGCATTAATAATCTTGACCACAGAAGAAATAATAAACACACACTAGGACAATATAACGTGTGAACCTTCTCCATAAACAGTCATATAAATAACACAGTAAGACATATTATATTAGTATGTTAAAAATCCATTAATGGTCAAATGTATGATTTAGTTTCCTGGATGGATTACTCAACAGCTCTATAGAAATAATTCACTTGTGTTCAATTGTATGTAATATAATTCCTCATCCAGTGCATACGTTTTGAATAAAGAAGCCCTTCATGTTAATATGTGTGTGTGTGTGTGTGTGTGTGTGTGTGTGTGTGTGTGTGTGTGTGTGTGTGTGTGTGTGTGTGTGTGTGTGTGTGTGTGTGTGTGTGTGTGTGTGTGTGTGCTTAAAAGGGTGCAGAAGCAACTGTGTGTATGCCTGGATCCTGTATGCATATTATGCATGAGTGTGTTTGTATGTACACGCGCTGTGCAGATGTCCATGAGAGTGATGTGTGTGTGTGTGTGTGTGTGTGTGTGTGTGTGTGTGTGTGTGTGTGTGTGTGTGCGTGCGTGTGTGTGTGTGTGTGTGTGTGTGTGTGTGTGTGTGTGTGTGTGTGTGTGTGTGTGTGTGTGTGTGAGCACACAGCCCGGCGGTGGTGGCCCGTTATTGAGCCTTTGAGAGGCGAAGCGGCTGATAAATTCAAACTCTTTGTGTAATTGTCTTTCGCATCTGAATACAAATCCCCGCTGCTTATGATTCATCATATTTATTTTTGTATTTCCTCCGGCAACATATTTTATTAGTTGTGCACTCAGCGGCAAGATTTAATTTTTGCAGGAGGGGACAACAGCGCCGGCTTGATGATTATTATTGAGAATGTGATACTACAGAGGCTGAAATAAAATCTATAGTGCATTAAAGTGACAGATTAGGAGGGGCGGAGGGTTCATTTACAAGTGTTAAGACATCAGCGGCTAATGCCCTGCAACGCCAAATAGCAATCCAGCCTGGTCCCTGTTCTGTAGGAGTGTGTTTGAGGGGGATAGCATGAGGGAGTGTATGTGTATGTGTGTGGCCAGAAAAGAAATGTGTGTGTGACACTCAACAGGGAGCCTCTGGTGGAGATTGTTGGGCATTGCTAGAAAAGAAAGATTCTTAGAAAGGAATGTAAAATACGTGTTGTGCCAGTGATTTGCAGTAAATCACCAAAGAGTATGACATCATACAGCTGATGTGCTTACTGTTAAGCATTATTGTAACCACTTCCATACAGTTTCCATACAGTGTCCTATACACTCAGCTCAAATGAGAAAACCAAATAATATAGTCCCTAAACAAACAGTTATCAAAGCTGGGGGTTATACAAAATGGTTGTAATATGTGTGTGTATTTCAGCCAAGTTCCAAAAGATCCATGCATTTTTTTATGCAATTCCATCTTAAAAGGACCTGTGTTCTATACGTACACAACTTAAGATTGGCTGCAATGCGAGGCCACTTTCCCAATGAGTTGCAGTTTAAAACATCCTCAGCTTTTGACTATGTATGTGTCCGGTTCACTAGAATAAGGCCAAACGAATCCCTAAAGATCATGGAAAAATGGTTTTAAAGCCAAAGTATTTCTCTACACAAGAGTACATTTGAATGACCAAATGGACACAATTCCAAGGTTAGGTTTAGGAAATCATTTTTGATTTGATATGATTTGTGATAGTGACCCTGAAACATTGTCAATCAACACATCACATTTGCATTGGAACATTTCCAAAGGTTGACTGATATATGGACATTTGATTGTAAGCAACTGATTGAGATGTCGATTTAAAGAAGTAGGAGTCCTACTCAGTTACCTGGGGCTGTTTGTACAACTTGTTGCATTCATGTGATTACATTTAAAAGAAAATGTTGGTTTCAAACACAAATTTACAATTCAGACCCAAACTGTATGATAGTTCATGAAGTGTGCGTTGAATAAACTTATTACACGGCGTAGTTAAAGACTCGATTCGGATAACATTTGTACATTCCAGAGGTTGTTAATTTGTCTAACAGACGGCTGGAAAGGAGCTAACAGACAGTTGCTAAGGAGGATCAAGGGACTATATACAGTCTTTTCATTCCGCAGAAAGAAGTCTGGTCAATTTAACATCAACTGTGGACAACTGTTCATTTTCTCCATCAGAAAACACCATGGAATACTTGGATATTCATTTTTATATTTTTCGAGAGCACAAAACTTTGGATTAATGACCGCCTCGCTGCACATGATGCCTTGCTTATATTTGAGTACATGGATATACCGTAGTAAGAGCATTTACTGAATCCATTCTTGAAGTTCAATATTGCTCTCTCCTATCAACATTGTAGCCCCATTAAGGCGACTCCTAGAAGTCTTTACAGTCCTTTCAGATAATGTCTCCTGGTTAAATGACACTTACTAACGGTGATAATACAGTAACTCTTGCCTTCATGACATCTTTGGATCCGTACTAAATGTATAAGTGGAAATCAATACACACCATCTCTTCAGTCACTCACAAAAATAACTCACTTTAGCAAATCATAGCCTCCAATGTTGGTTTTTGAAGGTTGTTAAAAATGATGAAAATGGACAGATGTGAATCATCTACATGCGCATCCTCGCTAAATGACTGACAAACAATGAAGACACAAGTAGACCAAGATTAAATTAGTTTTAATGGTATTATGACCGGTCTCCTTAGAACTGACATGTTGATTCACTGTATGACCGGTCAAATCACATAGATTTTTGTCAGGGGTAGAAACCTGATCCACACTCGTCCTCTTTAACCGACTCCTCTCTCTCTCAGATGCCCCCAGATATTTATGTCTACTGTCTGATTCTGGTGAGCGGGGGCTTAATCAGATCCAGAGTGAGCTTCCTTAGTATTCCAGTCAGCTGCTGGGAAGAAAAGATAGATAAAGCGAGCCAAGACAAAAAAAAAACATAGCGGAAATCTGAGCATCAAAAACACGTAGGCCTACAGGGCATGGACGAAGTGACAGCAGCACGAATGTTACAACACTACTTTGGGTAACAAACCATTTACATTATCTTACATTATTAAGACTTTAAATAAAGTATTGCAAGTCCTCCTCAAACTAGTTTACCCCATGACACCCTAACATCAGGGTGTCATGGGGTAAACAAACTGCTAACACATAACTAGCTAGGAACATGCTAGCGCTTGTGAGCTTCAATAGCTCTCTAGCAAGGCTTGCTAACAATTATTTGCTGTTTAATAATAGGTCCTGACTAACAATGATCATACAGTAATTTAAATAGTCATTACCTAAAGGTAAGGTCAAATTGTCCAACATGCTCGCTAGCGCCACCTATATGTAAATACTTTTGGAAAAATGTACATAGTTGCACCGTAAGTCCGTTTGACCTGCAATTTTGCACACTTATCCGGGTGGACCTGCTCTACATTTGGGTTTCTTGAACCTCTAAGCTCCGCCTACTTTGATTTTTTCTTAATTAGCATAATGTTCAAAACAGTGAAATATTCACTTAAATTTAAATGTTTTGTTTTTCGACACCAAACGTAGTACAGCATCGGTGGAGGGTCAGACACATTACCCTAGGAAATGAGCATGTTCAGTCGATAAATATGGCCGCCATTAATCAAAACGTATTTGCAAAAAGGCGGGGCTTAGAAAGAAATGCTCACAACTCATCAACAATGTATCCAAATATCACAGATATTGGTGGATAGGTTCAGTCTGTCTTGGGGAATAGGCACACCAAAGCATTTCCATTTTGGACTATAGGGGGTGCCAAAAACACCACAAATGTATAACTCAAGAACGGACGAAATACATTTTCTTTTTTTGAAATACTCTGCGGGTGAGTATGAACTGAGATTTCAAGTGTCGCAAGGAATGACGAATGTGGGCGTGGCCTATACATATTTTTTTAATTGCGATGTACTAAAATGAGCTTCGGACGCAACACTTGGGATACACGTCACAGCCCACGACCTTTTCGAGAATGTGAAAAAAAGTAATTTTTTGTTAAAACAGCTCAGTAGCGCCCCCTATTGTGTGGTAGTCTCTCCTCTCTCCTATCTCCTCTAAATCAGTGTATCCTCGGTTACTGCTCCTCCAGACAGCCTCCTCGATAATCGATCCTCGACGAGCCTTTAGAGACATATGTTTTCCTTCGAGACCGCGCTCCGACATCCGTTTCCGGGTCGCTGCCGGAGGACCGAGGAGTCTGGGACGCGAAAATTATAGAAATGACAAACGGCTCATTTCGGAGGACTCTGCTTGACGCCAGGACGACCGGCTGCCCTCCCCGACAGGCGCACGGACGCGAGGGCCCGCTCATCACTGCGTGCACGTCTGTGACCGCAGTTTTAATTATTATTATTATTATTATAATTGAATTATATTGCTCACATTTGTGTTGGCAAATTATAGGACAAAAAGTTAGAATTCTAACAACTCAAACATACCTATTGGTACTTAACAAAAACATCTAAAACTGTCCAGGTATCACTTTTACCTTGTTTGAAAACTACAGTACAGGAACTTCCTGTCCTTTCTCTTTTTTCCCCTTCACTGGGACCATGCAGCCGCCACACGATCTGCAGTCATCCGAAGTGTAATTATGGGATCTGATTGTGATTTCTTTACCATGTTCCTCCATGCTCCACTCTCCCGGTGAACCTTCACTGATCCGTATCAAATCTACAGGTCAGCCATGCTTTTGGAGAACTCCCTGGCGATAAAGTCTTGTTTCACAAAACTGCTGAATACATGTTACAGTTGATTTCAATGCACACGTTACAAATATTGCTAGCAGAATGAACAAATAGATACAAAACATGAACCGACTGGTTTTTTCCATCATCTGGACTTTAAAGTTTAATTTCCCGCTTTGTGTTCCTCCAGTTTCCACCTGATTCATGGTCCTCACACAGCAGAGTAGGAGTACAGGCAGTATGAGCTGCTATTATGAGGAGCCCACGGTGCATTAACACCGGCAGCAGGCGTCGACTCTCACATCTGATCACACTAAATCAGACAAATGTGGACGAGAGGTGAAGGGAGAAAGGGGGGAGGAAGAGGAAGGGACGGTCTAGAGGGATATGAGAGGGATGAGCTGACTGCCAATGTCTAGGAAGACACGTACGGTAGATGCAGGGACTAAATCAAAGTACAATACACTTGTAAAATATACATACAAGTATTTTGTCTCGCCCTGACATCATCACCAAGTTCACATGTCACTTGATAAGGGCCTCTGTTTCACGTATTGCAGCCAACATCTCTTCTCCATTACTTCTAGCAATTAAATAAATAAATAAAAGGAGCGCAGACATAATCAGAAATCAGTATGTGAGCCCCCGTCATCCCCTAAGACCCCGGGCTCTCAGATCTTCTTTGTCATTTCTGGGCCCGGGAAGCCACTGGGCCCGTGGAGGTCACAGAGCTCAGGCCTCATCAGTAGGGCTAATTTGATTGTGGCGGAACAATGGTTAGCGTAGCCGAGCCTGGTGCTGGCCCGGTGACGAGCTGCATATTAATGGACGGTGGCCACTAGGCCTGCTTTGCCCCGCAGAGGAAGGGCACAGAGGGGGGAGTGGGAAATCAACACCTCAGATACTGCAGCGAACCAGACTGCTGTGGTCATGAAAACATATTTTCACAAAGAAAGAAAGGTGTCTGTGTTGTCTTGTCATTGTATGTGGGTGCATCAAGTTGAGGACAAAACATGTAATAATTAGGGTTTATGTTAGGGTTATTGCATTGAAAAGGCATTGACATCACTTTACTATACTCAACAAATACTTTGATCTGTTGTTGGTGCCTTATAACAACTCTAAAGCCTTTAGATTTAAACATTGACTTGTGTAAACATTTCTATTAAAACAACCTCCTACTGCTGCCAGAAACAAGGTGAGCTATGAGAACCAAAACACAAAAGGTGTGGACGTCAAACTAAGAACAAGGATTTCTTCGATAAATGTATTAGCTGTAGTTTAATTGAAGACCAAGAAATCCAGAACTCATGTTCTTGCAGTCAAGCCGAAAGATTCACACAGATAAACCTGAACAAAAAGCAGCTTGTTCCTAAATGTATATTCTAACAAGAGGCTAGTGTTAGCAACACAACATGTAAATAAATCAACTTTACAACTAGAAGGCATAGTCCTATATTTATAGCAGCGTCTAGACACATCCCTCGACCAGCGGTCCATGCTACAAGCTGACTCTTGGCGGGTCTTGTTTTTTGTTTAACCCAAAAACAAGAAGACCCGCCACAATGTAGAAGGGTTCATTTTATTTAGGGTTGGGAGGGTTGTAAACATATTCTATCTGTTACAATCGCTAGTTAACTTAAAAAAGATATTGTAATCAGTAACCTAATATTTGTATCAAATTTAAAAGTAATGAGCTGACAGAAACTGCTCAGTTTTAGTTCAATACATAAAAGCTCACCCACACTATTTTAGGTTCACCTACTAAATAAAATAAATTAAAAAGGAACAAAAGAAGTGAAAACCAGGAAGCAAATTCCAGTAAAACTTTTTTTGAACTAGTTTAACTTGGTGTTAAGTTACTTGAACATCGTTGTAATGTGTAAGCAAGTGCTGCAAATATATCATTCTTCATTTTAAAATGTATTGTAACATTGCTAGTTCTGCCACTTATCCCCGTTCCTGCTTGATCTTTTAGAAATGTGAGTGTAATCGGATACATCATCTTTTGTGATGCAACTGTAAGGGAATACAGTTACCTTTTTTTGTATTGATTACATAATACCATAACATGTAATCTGTTACTCCCCAAGTCTGACTTGTATTAAGTGAGCTTACCTGTGTCCGCTCTCTGAATGGAGCAGACTTAATGATCAGAGCCTAGCACAGCCTTTTCTACTGAGAAGTGAGCATACTAATGGCTAGTGTAGCTTAGCGTAACCCCTTAGTCCCACAGTGAAGCATACTAATGTTGCTGAAGTCAAATGCGGCCCTGCTGCACCAAAGAGCATACTAATTACTACGGCTGCCCTTCTCTGTGACCTTGGCAGGTCACTTAGCAGTGTGATCAGTCCCTGACTCCTAATAAAGACACTTTAACAGGGTGAGCCACAAGGGCAAAGGGCCCTTTTTCCTCCTTCACTTTCTATTCACTTCCATGGTGTGTTTTAGTTTGGGAGCAGTATGGCGTGTAAAATAGGCACCATTGTATTAGAGAAAGTACAAAACGTGACATGACAACTATTATGCTTTGTCATGTTTGTCTTTAAATCTACTTGTATGTATAAACTGTTCATGCTTTATAACCTCATAGCTGATTCTTTTTAGTTTCCTCAGCTTGCAGGTCTATTTTATGAACAACAATTTTTTTCATTGAACTATACATATGTTGACTCATACAGATTCCATAGATGGCATCCTGTATGTGAAGATCCTATAAATAGGATATCAAACGTTCCACTCATGCATCATTTCTATGTTTCCTCTCTTCATTTCCATTCATCCCTCCCCTTCTCTCTCCCCCTCCCCTTCCATCCACCCTTATGCTGGACACACAGGTAGTGAAGCAGCAGGCGGCATGGTGCTGGATAATTACCTAGTGTTTGGAGCTCCCCAGGAGTCCTCGGGGGGGGGGTTAGGGGGGACAGCGACAATCTTGGCTGTATTTATAATGCACTCCCCTAACACTACACTCCAACACTTAGCCAGTGCAAATGCAGGCCTGAATAAATGGGCTTTTGTTGAAGGAAACCTAAGAAGATCCTTTTTTCATCTGCGTTTTACTCCTCATCTTCCAACAGTATATTTCCCTTTTCTTCCCTTTTCCCCTGCTGCTTCTCCTTCCATTTATCTTCAACTTTCTCATCAGATTTTACACCAGACATTTAGAGAAAAAGAGACCACACTGTAAGGGCTTAAGTTGTTTATTTGAGCTATTTGTGTACCATAACAACAGGTTTGGGGGGTTACTTACATTTTTTTTTTTTAAATGCTGTTTCAGTTTAATGAATAAATTAAAAGCAAATGATTAATGAATCACACACTTATAAACAAATAAGATATATAAATATTTTATATATTCAAAATAGTGGACTACAAATTTACTTTTAAATGCTTCTTCAAATTAAATATATTTTATATTAACAGCTGGAAGGCACAGCTTGTACTAAAAAATAAGGTTGTTTCCCTTTTCTTCTTTAAAAAAGAAAAGAAAAAAGCAACATGTCCCCCCTCCCATTATTTGAACTAGAGGTCTCGATGATGATCCCGAAGATCAGTTATGGTTTCACTTGAGACTTGTGTGATATTATGTGTGCAAGTGCATTTAAAATGTATTGTAAACCCGCTTGTAATCCTCCTTCAAAAGTATACCTTTAATCTTATTACGTCTTTTTTTACATAACTGTAACGGAATATACAGTTACCGTTAATTTCTTATCCTGATTACATCATTTGGTTACATGTATTCCATTGCTCCACTGTGAAACATGATCCATAGCAGTCAATAGACATATGTGGCGATGAACATATGTGACCTGCACCATTTATCCTATTGATCAGGCTAACTCCTTGTAAGCTAGTAGCATCAAGGATGAGGATGTTCTTTTTTACTCAAGTGCACAATACACACCTTTTGTCATGCCTCTGCGGTTAAGTTCATCATCAAACTGTACCTTATCAAGCGTTTACAACAAATGTATCATCTGAATTTGCAGATAATA
Organism: Pseudochaenichthys georgianus; assembly: GCF_902827115.2. Taxonomy (NCBI): domain Eukaryota; kingdom Metazoa; phylum Chordata; class Actinopteri; order Perciformes; family Channichthyidae; genus Pseudochaenichthys; species Pseudochaenichthys georgianus. Next base: position 10,868,114 of record NC_047517.1, on the reverse strand, counting down.
TTCGTTTTCATTTGAGATCACATGAAAACCCTCTCGCTGAAATTCTCACCCTGTCTTGACAAGCTTCAAAAATGTATTCATCATCTAAATATGGCAATACAAATGTCATATTCTTTGATTACATTTAACTTAAAAATGACCATGCCACAAGTTTATGACATAAATCAACTATTATATCGGAATGCGCCATTGCGACAAGCATCGTATTTTGATAAAGCGGGTCATGTTCCTATAAAAATAACGACACACAAAACAAATATTGGCTAAACCTTGCAACCTGAGTGCAAATCACTAAAAAAAAAAGGCACTTCACTTCAGCCACATGAATGATGGGGGGCCTTTAACAAAACTCCCCACTAAACAACCAGTGAAAGCACGGTGCTCCTGACCCCTCTGAAGAGGAGTAAAGTGGGCCAACAGGAGCATCCGGACGCCCAGTTGTCCAGGCTCCATTAGTCCACAAGAGCCATCAGTGGGGGGATTAGGCAGCAGTCCTTTTCAATCCTCATCCAGCGCAACATCCAAGCTCCCCCTTACCCCCCCATCCCCTTCCAGCTCTCTGAGCCCACGCCAGGCTCTCCTGGCCGGGCTGCAAGCACGGCCAGAGCCCCCGTGTCTCTGGAGCCTCTGGAGCCTCAGCAGCGCTCCGCTTTAGCCTCAGCTGCTGGATATGTTGTCCCTAATTAACAAGGGATTAAGCCATCATCTCGGCTTGTAATACAGCCTGGATGGGAATTCCAATATGGATGTTGGAGCGAGAAAAAAAAAAAAGGAGGTGGGGGGTGAGGGGTGAGGGGATTGGACTGGATAGAAAGAGAGAGAAACTAGTGGCGTTTAGCAGCTCAGTAAATTACTCTTGACCCGCAGGACTGAAGGGAGTCTATCGGCACGGCAACCGGCTGCCAATTACAACAGCTACAGCCTGCCAAAAGTTTTATTGGGTGGAGGGTGGGGGCAAGTTGGAAGGTGATTGGTCTGCATATGTGTGTGTGAGATGAATGTGTGTGTGCAAGGAGGGGGGGGGGGCTCATTTTTAATGGCCTTTCACCATATTACTTTCTGTCAGGATTGGAAGTGTTTGCATTCGGAGTGATATTGACATAATTATGATGAGAATTCGGTGGAGGTTGAAAATGAAAATAGAACTTTTCCCCCCCCAGCAGCACCCCACACGCCACTGTGTTCATTACATTGTTGGACGTATTTCAGCTTTGTGTTCCCTAAAAAAAAAATCCGGATTCTTTTTACTTTGTTATTACTTGTATTAATCATTAAAAGTATATTACAACGGCCAGTATTCAAGTATTAAGAAGGATCTACACAATTAACAGCTCTCCATTATCACCTTAAGTTAATTCATGTTTAAAAATAACTAGGGATGCACGATATTGGTTTTTTGAAACCGATACCGATAACTTCCTGCTTCTCAAGACCGATACCGATACCGATAACCGATAATAATATATATATATATATTAAATGTACCTGTAGTTTTTGCACACCTGGTGGTAAAAAAAATACTAGTAGTGAGCAAATGACATGAGCATTACGACTATGAACAAAACAAAGCCAAGAGCAGTTTTGACTCTTCAAAGTGACCATATTTATTTTCCCAAATAAAGTGCCTTTTTCAAAAGCCTCGTCGATAGGTAAAAGCCCCGGTGCCTTTGCAGCTGGCTTTGGATTTGCCGCTAGTTTAGCAGCGCAGGCGTCTTCGTACGCTTTGAACACACCATCGTAGCGATGGCGATGTTTCAGGTGACTAATCAGGTTGGAAGTATTATAGCACGTTGCCTTTTTCCCTCCTCGTGGAACTTCTGCATTGCATTTGTTAATACAAATAGCAAGCGAACTTTCCAACTCTGAAACTTTGAAATAGTCCCATACTACCGACGACATGTTTGTTTACTGTCCTGGCTTCACGGCCGCCCACCATTTACGTCACAGCCAGGCATGAGTTAGGGAGCGCTGGATTTGTGAAAAACTCCCCTCTTCCTAAACCACTAATACCACAGTACTGGCAAAACGGGAGGAGCCGAGTGAAAAACAAGCGCCCCTCATCCCAATCCACCCACACCGCAGTATTTTTTTCTTTTTTTTTACCCAAAAAATATATTGTATATTATCGGGGCTATTAATACTTTTATCGGGTTTATCGGGATGACGTCATAATTCCTAATATCGGACCGATAATTATCGTGCACCACTAAAAATAACATATTATTATATTTATCAACTGCAATCATTTTGCACAGTATCAGTGAACTCACACTCACCGGTCACATTATTAGGTACACCTTGCTAGTACCAGGGTTGGACCCCCTTTTGCCTTCATTCTTCATGGCTCTATTAGGTTGAGATGTGGTGACTGTGGAGGCCATTGGAGTGAAGTGAACTCATTGTCATGTTCAATAAACTAGTTTGAGGTGATTTGAGCTTTGTGACATGGCACGTTATCCTGCTGGAAGTAACCATCAGAAGATGGGTACACTGTGGTCATAAAGGGATGGACATGGTCAGAAACAATATTCATGTAGGCTGTGGCCTTTAAACGGTGCTCAATTGGTACCAAGGTATCCAAACTATGCCAATGGTCCCCCACACCATTACACCACTACCACCAGCCTGAACCGTTGATACGAGGCAGGATGGATCCTTGCTTTCACGTACCCTACCCAGCCGTCCGAATGTGGCAGCCGAAATCGAGACTCATCAGACCAGGCAACATTTTTCCAATCTTCTATTGTCCAATTTTGGTGAGCCTGTTGTAGCCTCAGTTTCCTGGTCTTAGCTGACAGGAGTGGCACCTGTTGAGGTGTTCTGCTGCTGTAGCCCATCTGCTTCAAGGCTCCACGTGTTGTGCGCTCAGAGATGGTCTTCTGCATACCGTGGTTGTAACTAGTTGTTATCTGAGTTACTGTTACCTTTCTATCATCTTGAACCAGTCTGGCCATTCTCCTCTGACCTCTGGCACCAACAACCATGCCACGTTCAAAGTCTCTGTTTGAACTTCACCAAGTCGTCTTGACCATGTCTACATGCCTAAATGAAATGCGTTGCTGCAATGTGATTAGATATTTGCATTAACGAGCGGTTGTACAGGTGTACTTAATAAAGTGGCCTATGAGTGCACATTTCTTAACTGTCTTGCATTGTGATTTCCATACTAATTACACTTTTACTTTGTTTAACATACCATAAAGCCAGTATCACATGGATGCAAATGTAAGTTGTAAAACCATATTATAAGAATCCGGTCCTTATACAATTAATGTTCGTTGTCCATAGCTGACGTTAAATTGACCAGACTTCTTTCTGACAATTGATATGACTGAATCCCTTGATCTTCCTCTGAAACGGCGTGTTTTCCATAGCAGCAGTCTGTTAGACAAAATGAATGTGTGCTTCACAAATATAAATGTCTGTTTTATGTTTAAACAAAGTTAATTTCTCGTAGGGAACATGCTGGGAACTTCTTATCCCCCCCCCCCCCCCCCCGGTTCACATAAGGTTAAAAGGCTGTTAGCATCCAAATCAATTCCAGCAGTTGCTGATGGGAAGTGTTAAAACACTTACTTTGAGGTGATGTGATCTGTGGTCTGATCTCCGGCTCTCTTTACGAGGCCGCTGCCCTAACAGCTGGGAGGGGTTGGGGTTGGGGGGGGTCCAGTCTGCCACTGTGTCTGCTGCTGATGTAAACTGATGCAACCTTCATTCAAGACAAAGCAACAACAAGAAAAAAAAGTGTGTGTGATCAGTGTCCACTATGAATAGCAATACACACCAAACTGAGCGTTTGGTTTGCGAGTTGCACCAGGGTTTCATAAAGCAGACCTAATAATTGATGACACTGTTGGATAACGATCAAGTGTGAGTGTTTGCGGGCGCTCCTGAAAGCAAAAGGAGAGAGAAGCAGTGACAGTTCGTCTGTGAGAGATAAACATTGCTAAAGTGGAAGAGACAGTGTGTGTGTGTGTGTGTGTGTGTGTGTGTGTGTGTGTGTGTGTGTGTGTGTGTGTGTGTGTGTGTGTGTGTGTGTGTGTGTGTGTGTGTGTGTGTGTGTGTGTGTGTGTGTGTGTGTGTGTGTGTGTGTGTGTGTGTGTTTTCTCTGGTGGAAGTTTCAGAGTAACTCAGAGTAGGTGTAAGTAATGGGCTATGCATACACAAAGATGTAAACACTCACACACACATATTTTATCTCACAAAATATGTTCATATGTAATTTATTTGCAGTAGTACAGTTAATGCATTTGTACAGAAAGTAATGCTGCCCGGATTATTTGTATTAATAATGAATAATCCTTTAAATTAAACATAAATTCTACAAACAGATGGAACCACCGGTACCAAAGCTGGAAATATCTCCAAAATTATTAATATGGGCATTGTAGGTGTTGGTACATGTTGACAGAACCAGTCTAGCTATTTTCCCATGCCTACAGTCTTTATGTCAAGCTAGGCTACACATGTGCTCATTACAGCTCTTTACCTAATTATTTAAAAAATACTACACTACAATAAGAGCACTTTTGTTCTTTTCTTTAAAACTTTACAATGTATATTGTAATGGCCACAGCCACACAAGGCAGGCAATTACACTACACTGCACCCTCAACTCCACTAGTTTGAAACAATTTCAGTTCAAGTGAACCACACCAACAATTAACACCACACATTTGATTTTATATTGTTAAACTTTTTTACTTGCTTGCAACCTGGCATTATTTCATTTACTTTCACACATATTTGTTTGTATTAATAATGTTCTTTGTCTTTAAGTTACCATGTTAGTTGGGGGAGGTTACTTCCTGGTTCAGCAAAATGTGTGGCTGAGGGCTGAGGAATCATAAATACTGCATACTTCCACCATGTCAGAGGGGGGATTTGGTTCTGTGAACCTTAATTAGATGTGTTCCTTGTTTTGTCTTTGTGGCAGGTCGGTTTGTTCAGTTAAGACCTCTTAAAGGTAGGGTAGGTAAGAATGGAGAAACCAGCTGGAGTGCGCTACAATTTGAAAATAATCAGCCGAAAAAAATCTGCCCCTTACTTCAGACTTCCTTACAGAGCGCCTCCTCCAACACACACGATCGCGCACATGACCAATGAGGGCACGAGATAAGTTTGTGCACAGATGGAAGGCTGACAGGCAGGTAGGCCATCCAGTTATTTTAGCCAGGCCGGCTAAAATAATTGGTCGTGCTTTTTACAGCGCCACGGCTTCCACAGATGACATATTTGTATATATTTATTGTCAAAGCATGTAATGTTTGCTATCGGGATGTTAAGAGCATTCCATGGAATATAACAAAAAGTGTTTCTGAAGTGAAATACCTACCCTACCTTGAAGTTGCTTTTATATTTATTTTACAATTTTACAAGCCTAGTTAAAGAGTCATGGTTTATAATGTTTTTATTTTCGAGTAAATAAAAAATCCTTAGGAAACCAATGTTATGGATGATTATAATGTGACGTGATTGCATGTAACAAAATACCTAAATCTTTTTAAAGAAGGCTAACTTTAAGATACATATGTAAGCTAGTTAGATAGCTAAACATTTTATAAATGTTTCTATTTTAATATAATGGATAAAAAGTAACTTCCTTACATGTACTACGCTTGACGCTCTGCTGGTCAGTTTCCTCACGTTTGACACATACCACTTCCACATATTAACACCACTTTTAAAATAGCTAAAGCGTAAATGTAAGTGCCAGTAGTGAAAAGCTAACGTTATATATAAACAAGCTAAGCTAAAGGCGGCTAATGTTCCGTGTGATCACGCTTAGTCTTATTTAGCCAGTTGCAGAACCGTTTTTATGAAATAAAAAAGCTTCAGACATTCACCAATGGGGGTTTTTACGTCATAGAACAAAACTAACCAAAGAGTCATTAAAAAAACATTGACTTTGAGCAGTGGCGAGCCGTGACTTTTATACCTAGACCCTCTGACCACCCCCTTCCCTCGAAGAAAAAAAGAAGAGTTATTACGTGACAGCGTATACTTCAGCGGAATATAAAAACAACGGCCCGGGGAACCGCATCAATGACAGCGACCCTCTACCACACAAAACAACACCATTTATATAAACACCTATCATGACAGGGCACCCACAGCCAAGTAATAATTAAAAACGAATGAAGTCGGCACGGCAGCCCACATTGAAAATGACTTAAGGTACATCCACACAGCAGCTTTTCAAAAATCTTGAAAATCTTGGAGCTGGGCGTGTCTGACAGCTTGGGGATTTTTTGCGAGCAACACAACCAACAACCAATCACATGAATCTCCCGCCCCCGACATACAAAGCAAAAAACCCCGGGGATTTAATGCGAGCAATATATATATATATATTAGGGCTGTCAAACGATTACAATTTTTAATCAGATTAATCACAGCTTAAAAATTAATTAATCATGATTAATCACCATTCGAACTATGTCCAAAATATGCCATTTATGTATGTATATTGTTATGGGAATGGAAAGATAAATGAAAGAAGGCGGATATATCCATTTAACATACAGTATCTATGTTTATTATAACATTTTTCTGCATGTCAAAATGAAAGACAACCCACACACCAATCATCAAACCGTGGGATCTTAATTCATTACGTGTTGATTTCTATCAACGGGGGAGTACTTCAGGAAAGTCGACAGAGGGGGGGGGGGGCTAGTGGAGTACTTCGTGACCACAGAGTGTGAACGTTGTGATCAGCTGTTTTAGCGCAGTTCTCCAGTGGGGGGGGGGGGGGTGGGGGAAGTCTCCCTCCGCTGCCGGTTGGCGAAGTTTAGTTTTGGCACAATTCCGTTGTACAGACCGACGTTAACAGCAGCCCTGTCTGTGCACACGGAGACCGACTCTGTCGTCTGGTGATCTAACCGCCTTCTGGAAAAGCTTCACAAGTACGTCGGTACGCGCTTTGTGACACAAGTGACGGTACGCATTTCAGATTAGTATTACGCACATAACCTGCGTACTAGTTATGTGCACCCCTGTATCAATCAATCAATCAATCAATCAATCAATCAATCAATCAATGTTTATTTATATAGCCCAATATCACAAATGTTACATTTGTCTCAGTGGTCTTCATAGTGTGTACAGAATATCAGTATGACAATACGACACCCTCTGTCCTTAGACCCTCACATCGTACAAGGAAAAACTTCCAAAGAAAACCCAGTTTAAAGGGAAAAATGGGAGAAACCTCAGGGAGAGCAACAGAGGAGGGATCCCTCTCCCAGGACGGACAGACGTGCAATAGATGCCGTGTGTAAATTGAAAAGATAATACATTTGCAACATAGGTAGTCCAAATGTTTGGAAATGCATGTGTGTATAATAGGAAGATGAATCCACGAGGATATCCATCCAGGACCTATGATCCAGGACCACAGCCACGACTCAAGATCCAGCGCTCGCGATCCAGGACACAGGACCGCAGGATCATCCATGACTCCGGATCCCAGCGTATATAGACACCAAAAAGAAAGACATTTGGGGAAGCTGGGTTAATCGGAACATGAGTGTACACGGGTATAGACAGAGAGAAGGAAGAAGTAAGATGTCCCCCGACAAACTAAGCCTATACAAGCAAAACTAGGGGCTGAATCTAATCAGCCCTAACTATAAGCTTTATCAAAAAGGAAGGTCTTAAGCGCACTCTTAAAAACGGATAGGGTGTCTGCCGCCCGAACACAAACTGGAAGCTGATTCCACAAATGTGGAGCTTGATAAGAAAAGGCTCTGGCTCCCATTGTACTTTTAAAGATTCTAGGAACAACCAACAACCCTGCATTCTTGGAACGCAATGCCCTAGTAGGACAGTAGGGTATAATGAGTTCTTTAAGGTAAGATGGCGCCTGCCCATTAAGGGCTTTGTAGGCGAGAAGAAGAATTTTAAATTCTATCCTGTGTTCTATAGGGAGCCAGTGTAAGGCAGCCAGAACAGGAGTAATGTGGTCCCTTTTCCTAACTCTGGTTAGTACACGAGCCGCAGCATTTTGAATCAGCTGAAGCGACTTGATTGACTTCTTAGTACTCCCTGATAATAAAGAGTTACAATAATCCAGCCTAGAAGTAACAAATGCATGGACTAGTTTCTATACTGTACTACAGCAAAAGTATGCTACAGCAAAAGTATGCTACGTCGGGACTTCCTGCAACAACACCACGCCGTTATCAAAGATGTTCTATTGAGAAGACGATCACTACGTGACAAAAGTTTTCAAAACCGTGGCTACTGAAATCAATCTTACTAACTGCTGTCGGTGCAATTTACTCCGCGCGAGTTGGCAGACTTTATTTTGCTTACTTTAACATCATTTTTCATGGTAGGGCTAAAACATTTCTTGGTATGGGTGTAGCCTACCCCATTCATACCCTGGCGCTGCCACTGGTGGCACGTATGGGGCGGGCCATTCTGCACATGCGTTAAATGCGTTAAATATTTTAACGTAATTAATTCAAAAAATGAATTACCGCCGTTAACGCGATAATTTTGACAGCACTAATATATATATATATATAAACTCCCCAAACAGGCGAAAACCTACCAGTTTCACCCACTGTCTCTGCCACCTCCCTCCATGCCTGGTTCCTCCGGTTTGTATCCCGTTAATAGTTCTGGTCGTAAAGAACCAGGTTATTTGCTACCGTAATTTCTCGTTTGGAATATGAGGAAATGAACTGCGGTCTGGTTCTCCCTGCTTACACGCAGTTTGATTGGCTAGCGCTTGTACTGTCAGATTTGAATAAACGTGATTTGATTGGCTGACGCTTCCAGCTCAGCTTCAAAAGGTGAACATTGCTCAACTTTTGAATCCTGGAAATCCTGGAAATCTTCGCTTCGCTCCCCCACAATGCAGTTCGGTGAAAAGCGAGGCAAAGTGACGTCATCCCCATTCAAAGTCAATGGGTAGAGAAGCATTGGAAGTGGTGGAAGATTTGTCTAAAGCTGCTGTGTGGACGTACCGTTAGGCCTACCTTTGATATGATCAAGTCACTTAAACACAAAGTCCATCCTCCTGTCCTTTTGGATGAAGCACTTGATGGCGGGGTCATGCAGCTGATCCTTTGCCACTCCAGTTTATCATTGTAACTCAATCTTGAAAATGACTCGGTTAATAATTTTGCAACGATGTCATCACTATCACTGACATGAGCCATCATGAACGAACTTATGCTAATCATAAATCTATCGATCATAAATCTATCGATTCGATTTATGATTCGAAAATAATAAAAGTAGGGTAGACATGTGGATATTATCCGGCTGAACAAAACGTGCATTTATCTAACAGGTTCGTTCCACAGACCTTATTTCGAGCTATTTTCCAAAATCCTATGGAGAAATGATATCCCATTGCTTTTTTGTTGAGGGAACCCAAGCGCAGCTTACTTTAGGATGCATCTCTTCACCACTTTATACACATGTATAAACTTCACAGCGGGCGGAACTTGTCATAAAGTCCGCGAAAATAAAGCCCACCCAATTGGACGGAAGATACGATTGGTCAATTGTACTGTCATTTGACATTACTCTCTCGTTGAGTTACTATAGCTGGACCAGCCTGTCCTCCTACAAAAAACGACCATATAGGTCGATTGTTCAGCAGCTAAATACGACCCAGTCACGTTTTAAAGTGTAGCACCTCTAGTGGTCGTGTAAGAAACAACATGCTCCTGTCGATTGCAAACGCTCCAGAGGGTCGTTTATTCACAAATAACCCTCTCTGGAAAATCCTAAATTGTGGAATAGTTTGGCCATTAAAATGCTTTTTTATTAGATTTCTAGCGAGAAGTGTATATTGTACTTTTATAATCTATGTCCAGTGGATGTGTAGGATCTACAGTTTGATAGATATACGAAGATGATTTGAGGTGTCGCCAGGAGAATGTGTACTGTATATGGGGCAGCTTCCATGTACAGTTAGCATGGGTGAAAACAGTATTTCCGGTCTCGAAGTTTTCATAATAAAACCGGAAGTATTCCCCACACTGTCAAATGATTACACAGTGATATCTCCATTACTCATCCACTAAAAAACATCAGTTTATCCTTGTTAATTACACAATATTGATTGGTTTAAATTGTGTACAATGCTTTTGTGTTGTGAAACAAATTGTTTTTTCGGAGCTTAGACACTACAGAGTTTCCGAAGACACTACACAACCCAGAATACCCAGCCATTGTTTGGGACTACAACATCCGCCTTGCTTTACAAACCCCGTGATTAGCCCTCAAGCTCTGTGATTGGATGTTGGAGTGGCAGTGCGACACTGTTACGCCGAGTTTCAAACAGCTCTTTGAAATGGAATGGAACCACGCCAGACTATCCAAAACTGGACTTGGACCCCCCAGAACTACACATGCTGGCTATTGTGTGTTTCGCAACATGTTCTATGGCACGTCTCTACTGGGAATTGTAGTTTTAACCCTCTGGAGTCGGTGGACGCGCCGGCACGTCCAGGTGCGCATAATTTTACGTAATTAATCATATATTTTCGATTATAAGGAGTAGAAACATGATTCAGATATCCGCGGAATCGCTGGAAGGGTAGCTTTCCAGCAGTATCTCCTGTGAGACTGTAACCAGGGCACAGCAGCCAATATGGCCGCTCAAAGCAGCTTGACTTTACACTGTGTGGGATTGGTGGATTCGTGTGTCCGTCATGGAAATCTCAGCCGGTCTGAAATGACCAATGGACATCGAGAAATCACTAAGGTATGCACTGTCATTTCCCCACGTAAACATAACAGTCTGCAATGACATGGTTGTCTCGTGTTCAACTTCCTCCTTGGTGCATCGGTAACTTTCTCAACAAAAAAAAAAGTCAAGATAACGGATTCGTTTCTCGTGCGCACGAGATACTAACCCGTTATCCTGACTTTTTTTTTTTCTCCCTCAGTTTTTTTTTTTTTTTCTTCATGTCCCTTTAGGGGCTCCGTACAGATGAGACTTTGTCATAGATTTATTTATGTGTGCCTGTTATTATTTGACCGTCCTGTACAGATGAGACTTTGTAATCAGATGTAGCCTATGTATATGTGTGTCTGTGATTGTATACTGAATGTAAAGTAACTGGAAATACGTGTGTGTGTGTGTGTGTGTGTGTGTGTGTGTGTGTGTGTGTGTGTGTGTGTGTGTGTGTGTGTGTGTGTGTGAGAGATCGAGAGAGACTCCTTCTCCAACCTCCCAAACTTTCTTGTTATGTGTGCATTGTTATTTGTGCTTGAGCAACATTTTACTTGAACTTTATTTATATTGCAGCTAAACTACAACAATGCAGTTCATAGCTTTGACATTACCTGCTATGAACTATAATATATATGCCTATAGTTTTGTGGTAACGTTCACGCCACTAATGACAATAGTGTAGGCATACTGCTGCTGTGAGTTGCTGTAACTCTAACCCGTGAACGTTACCACAAAACTATAGGCATATATATTATATATATTATATTCATAACAGGTAATGTCAAAGCTATAAACTGCATTGTTGTAGTTTAGCTGCAATATAGGCTATATGTAACATCTAACATTTACAAAAGTCACCTGTAATAGTTACCTTATTTAGGACTAGATGCCGTTTGCATGGTGGAGAGCAGCAAGGTGATGAAGGGACCTTTGAAGACAGCGCCACTGCAGCGCATGCACACTTCTTATCTCATAATTATGACTTTTTATCTCATTATTATGACTTTTTATCTCATAATTATGACTTTTTATCTCATTATTTCAACTTTCTTATCTCATAATTATGACTTTTTATCTCATTATTTCGACTTTTTTATCTCATAATTATTACTTTTCATGGGGAATTTATTTTTTCAAGTGGCGGAAATGGGCTTCCATACTGAAAGACTATCTACTAATTGGATCAAATATAAAAGTCAGCCGAATTAGTGTTAATACTGCAAGGAGACGTATTGTGTGAAAATAAATGGAAGATGTTGTTTAATTGTTGATATATTATGATCCACGTCATGTATTCAGTTTTGGCGGCATCTCTTCCAGTTTGACAAAAGGTCTTCTCATCAGGGCTCTATAAATAAAGAACTACGGCAGATCTGTAATATTTAATGCAGCCTAACCGTGTATTACAATGCCGTGATGACTTTCAAAGAGAAAAGCAAGAACACTCGGAATAAAGTTTTTTTTTAAATGTTTTCCGATTTCATATCACATAAACACCATATCCCGACGTGCATTGCGCCGTGATTTTAGCATCAAAACCTCTGAAAAAAGAAAGGTGTCTCTCAGAATCTAAAGAGAAAAACCTATGGGAAAAACACAAAAGCATTGTACACAATTTAAACCAATTAATGTCGTATAATTAACTAGGATAAACAGATGTTTTTTTAGTGGATGAGTACTGCAGATATCACTGTTAAATCATTTGATAATTGGTTTTATTATGAAAACGTCGAGACCGGAAATACTGTTTTCAACCCGTAACTTTACATGGAAGCTTGCCGCATATACACGTTCTCCTGACGAAACCTCAAATCATCTTCGTAATATCTATCAAACTATAGATCCTACATATCGACTGGACGTGGATTCTAAAAGTACAATATATACTTCTCGCTAGAAATCTAATCATAAAGCGTTTTAATGGCCAAACTACAATTTAGGATTTTACAGAGAGGGTTATTTGTGAATAAACAACCCTCTGTAACGTTTGCATTCAACGGGAGCACTAGAGGCCGACAACTTTAAAACGTAATTATAGGTCGTATTAAGCGCTTGAACAAACGACATATTTGGTCGTAATAAGGGCTTGAACAATCGACCCATTTGGTCGTATGAGTTGGAGGACTTGTTGGAATTTACAGAGGGACCACCAATCAGCTCCTATATTCACAGTAACTAGCAGATACGAGCTTCTTTCATTTAACCCTTCACATTCCAACAGAAACGGAACAGGCAGATTCGAAGGATTTATTTCTTTGGAAATGTTATTTTAAATACAATTAAATCAAGTTATTTTGGTAAAACTAATGAAAAATGTAAAAAAAAAATTAAACATTCTTTTTTTTTTTATGTTTTCAAATATTATTTTTTTGAATATCTTATGCCCTGACGGCTCGCCACTGACTTTGAGACAAGGAACCCAAAAGTGCTAAAATGCTAACAAATGTCCGGTTTAGGACCCATTCCTGCACCACTCTTTTGAATGTAGCGGGTAAGAAAGACAGGCTCAGTACAGTGCAGTCAGTTAAAAACATAGAACAATAATTAATAGTTGATATCATGTACTTTTAGGTTTTGGGGTAAGGGTTTTCCTAATATTTAACCAATTGTTGTGTATGTATCTGAATGTAAACACATATTTCATGGGAAAAGATTGTTGTCATATTCACACATGATCATGTCATTAATTTCCTTCAGGTTTTGACATCAATGTAAATGCACGAACACGCATACCTAAATGCATTATGTGTGTCGCCATTGTTTTTTCTGCACAATGAAGCATCGCTGGATTGATGTGTTCCTGATAAAGCGACAATTAAAAAGTAGCTGACCTGCTATGTCCCTTCATTAACTCCCGGCTTTGCATGCTGTGTGTGTGTCTATCTGTATAAGTGTGTTTCTCTACTGTATATAGGTGTGTGTGAGAGTAGGTGTCCATACAGACGTTGACAGGAAGAGAAAGAAAGAGATTCAGCATTTCCAGGAACATACCCGAGACAGACATTCATATGATATATGATGCAAAAATATACAAACACACAGCCCAGAAGAGACTCATTTGCATGACACACACACACACACACACACACACACACACACACACACACACACACACACACACACACACACACACACACACACACACAGACACACACACACACACACACACACACACACACACACACACACACACACACACACACACACACACACACACACACACACACACACACACACACACACACACACACACACAGTTACAGATCAGAGAGAATGCCTTGCATGGTAAACACAACCACTGCGTATCTATGGCAGATATGATTCCTGTAAACATATATTCAAAACAGAAGCTCATCTTGCCATACTGTTTGTATTTCCAGCATTTTTATTATGTTTCCTTCCACCCTCCGTTTTCTTTTTTCTCCCTCTCTTGCTCTCTGTTTCTGTCTCTTCATCCCTTCCTTTCTTCCTCTCGCTGCCTCCCAGCGCACACATAAGGATACAAACCTTGCCATTTTTTTCCTCTCTTCTGCACAAGGCCCACCCCACAGCCATTTGCATAACAATCTCCACTTGTTTTTCTGCTTAGATGGAATTCACAGCATGGTGCCAGCATGACTGAGACAGGGGTCATTGCTATGTATATCAGAGAGGGAGGGAGGAATGGAGAGGGAGAGCGTTTATGGTACTGAGAGGCGGAGAGAACACTTCCATAAAGAGACTCATTGGCATATGCGCTGACTGATGGAGAGAGGTGGAAAAACAGCCAGGAAATACAGACAGGATGCAGATGAAGGTGTCTGAATGCTCACCATTTATTACCGTGAAGCTTAAGACAAGATTTATTGAAATAATAAATCACTACTGTACCTTTTTAAGTGGCAAGTCGGGCATTCTGTTATTTACAATAATGGAAGAAATAACTGTTCTTTAAGACCTTTTTTAGTCTCCCCTCACTGTTTTATTTCCATATAAAATGACCTACTCGTGTACCTTGATGCAACTGCATTAAAAGCCATATCATCTTTAATATTCCTTAAAATATAGTTATCAATATTCTAAAGCTAAGGTTTACATGTATAGATTTGTGCAGTAATGAGTCCTAACACACGGAAATTATTAGCATGTTATTGCTTCCACCTATACCAACTGGTATCAAAGTAAATGGTGTTTCGAACATGTTTTTGGATTGAAGCGAGATTTTTGTTGTTGTGAATAACCGTCATCACGCCGAACATTAGCCGCCTTTGGCTTAGTGCTGGTGACATGAAGTCATGCAACCGTGATATTCCAAAATCTACACACTAACATGAAATTTGAAAAAGCCAAATTCCGAATTCCTTAATTTGTGCCACAGAGGGGAAATATTGTTACAGCAACGACACCGTACCGAAAAAAGCCAAAAATAAACTATATTTAATAAAGGGGCAAGCACACATTAATAAACATTTTTGAAAAGGTAAGTACAGTAGCAGCATTTTAAAAGTAATTCACCATGCTGTGAAGGGAGGCCTCTCTGAAGAACCAGCACCTTACCAGCACCTTACCGTCTCCCATGGCAAATTGGTCTCAGGCAAGGGGCCAGACTAAGATTGGTTCAAAAGACCTCATGAAAGAAACAAGAACAAGAAGTGAGGATACCCGGCCCGGAGTAAGCCCGGGGTCCCTTTCTGGAGCCAGGCCCAGAAGGAGGACTCGACGGCGAGCGTCTGGTGGCCGGGCCCAGCCCGAAAAGGCAACGTGGGCAACACCTCCGCTTCTCCGTCCCGCGGGCCCACCACCTACGGGAAACAGCGATGGGGTCGGGTGCGCCGCCAGAAGGGTGGCAGTGAAAGCGGAGGGTCTCAACGGACCAGACCCGGGCGACAGAAGCTGGCTTTGGGGACGTGGAACGTCACCTCTCTGGGGGGGAAGGAGCCGGAGCTTGTGCGGGAGGTGGAGCGTTACCAGTTGGATCTGGTTGGGCTCACCTCTACGCCAGGGTTTCTGCTAGGATTTTTTCTCGCCGGTCAAATGTCCGGGCAGAATTTATTTTACCAGACAAATTTGAAATTTACCGGTCATATTTCAATAATAATAATAAGAGTTGTGTAGCAGAGTTTCCGTAAGCAGGTAATTTACCGGACTATGAGCAGATGTGCTGATATGCTTAAAACTCAGTTCACGGGGCTCATTTTTATATTGCTTCAGTTTATAATCGTAACAGATCGAAAAAATTCAGATTAATTTTTTAATAAATTATTCCACAAACAACATAATTATTACATTCAAACAAACTACTTGTAGTAGATAACGTACATTATTCAGAAGTTTACATCAACTTTGAATAATAACACGGGAGAAACGGAGCCTCTCTTTTCCCCTCTCCCTCCCTCTCTCTCCTGACAGCCCGTCAGTTTCTCATGCAGCTCCTGCAGCTCGCTAAACAGAGGGCGGGGCTTCAGGTGATTATGCAGAGCTGCGTGTCTCGGTCTGACTCAGCAGCTGATCTGATCTCTCTCTCGCGTCCGGTTAAACTGCACTCGCGTTTATGTCCATATCGATCAGATCCAGCTCTCCTGATCGGCCTTTATAGAGAGCACCGATCAAACTATTAAGAGTGAATATCGACGATAATGACCAGCAGCCGATCTATCGGAGCATCCCTAATTATTACCAGACATTTTGACCGGCAGGTTTTGAATTTACCGGTTTTTTATAAATTTTACCAGCTAAAAACCGGTAATTACCGGCTAACGGAAACCCTGCTCTACGCACAGCGTCGGCTCTGGAACCTTACTTCTGGATAGGGGTTGGACTCTATTCTTCTCTGGAGTTGCTCAAGGTGTGAGGCGCCGGGCGGGTGTGGGGATACTCACAAGTCCCCGGTTAGGTGCTTTGTTGTTGGAGTTTACCCCAGTGGACGAGAGGGTCGCCTCCCTACGCCTGCGGGTTATGGGGGGGAACACTCTGACTGTTGTGTGTGCTTATGCACCCAACAGCAGTTCAGAGTATACGGCCTTCTTGGAGACCCTGGAAAGAGTCCTGTATGGGGCTCCTGAAGGGGACTCTTTAATCTTGCTGGGAGACTTCAACGCACATGTGGGCAATGATGGAGACACTTGGAGGGGCGTGATTGGGAGGAACGGCCCCCCTGATCTGAACCGGAGTGGTGGTTTGTTACTGGACCTCTGTGCTAGTCATGGATTGGCCATAACAAACACCATGTTCGAACATAAGGATGCTCATAAGTGTACGTGGTACCAGAGCACCCTAGGCAGAAGGTCCATGATCGATTTCGTTATCGTATCATCGGACCTGAGGCCGTATGTTTTGGACACTCGGGTAAAGAGAGGGGCGGAGTTGTCAACTGATCACCATCTGGTGGTGAGTTGGGTCGAGTGGCGGGGGAAGCCTCTGGATAGACCTGGTAAGCCCAAACGTGTAGTTCGGGTGAACTGGGAACGTCTGGAGGAGGCCCAAGTTCAGGAGGCCTTCAACTCACACCTCCGGCGGAGCTTTTCGGGCATTCCTGTGGAGGTTGGGGACATTGAACCAGAGTGGTCGGTGTTCAAAGCCTCTATTGCCGAAGCCGCGGCGGGGAGCTGTGGTCTCAAGGTCCTAGGTGCCTCAAGGGGCGGTAACCCTCGAACCTCCTGGTGGACACCGGTGGTCAGGGAAGCCGTCCGACTGAAGAAGGAGGCCTTCAGGGATTTGTTATCCCGGGGGACTCCCGAGGCAGTTGCAAGGTACCGACAGGCCCGAAGGGCAGCAGCCTCATCCGTGGCCGAGGCAAAGCAGTGGGTGTGCTAGAAGTTCGGAGAAGACATGGATAAGGACTTTCAGGTGGCACCAAAGTTGTTCTGGAAAACTGTCCGACACCTCAGGAGGGGGAAGCAGGGAACCATCCAAGCTGTGTACAGTAAGGATGGGACTTTGTTGACCTCAACTGGTGGAGTGTTAGGGCGTTGGAAGGAACACTTTTGAGGAACTCCTGAACCCGACAACTCCGCCCTCTATGTTAGAGGCAGAGCTGGAGTATGACGGGGGATCAACACCAATCTCCCGGGGGGAGGTCACTGAGGTCTTCAAACAACTCCACAGTGGCAAAGCCCCGGGGGTGGATGAGATCCGCCCAGAAATGCTGAAGGCTCTGGGTGTTGAGGGACTGTCATGGTTGACACGTCTCATCAACGTTGCGTGGAAGTCGGAAACAGTACCGAAGGAGTGGCAGACCGGGGTGGTGGTTCCCCTTTTCAAAAAGGGGGATCAGAGGGTGTGTGCCAATTACAGAGGCATCACACTACTCAGCCTCCCCGGGAAAGTTTACTCTAAGGTACTCGAAAGGAGGGTCAGGCCGATTGTCGAACCTCAGATTGAGGAGGAACAATGCGGATTCCGTCCTGGTCGTGGAACGACGGATCAGCTTTTTACTCTCGCAAGGATCCTGGAGGGGGCCTGGGAGTACGCTTATCCGGTCTACATGTGTTTTGTAGACTTGGAGAAGGCGTATGACCGAGTTCCCAGGGAGTTACTGTGGGAGGTGCTGCAGGAGTATGGGGTGAGGGGGTCTCTACTCAGGGCCATCCAATCTCTGTACTCCCAAAGCGAGAGCTGTGTCCGGGTCCTCGGCAGTAAGTCGGACCCATTTCCGGTGAGGGTTGGCCTCCGCCAGGGCTGCGCTTTGTCACCAATCCTGTTTGTAATATACATGGATCGGATTTCGAGGCGTAGTCGTGGGGGAGGGGGTCTGCAGTTCGGTGGACTAAGGATTGCACCACTGCTTTTTGCAGATGATGTGGTTCTAATGGCTTCATCGGTCTGCGACCTTCAGCACTCACTGGATCGGTTCGCAACCGAGTGTGAAGCGGCTGGGATGAGGATCAGCACCTCCAAATCTGAGGCCATGGTTCTCAGCAGGAAACCGATGGACTGTCCACTCCAAGTAGGGAATGAGTCCTTACCCCAAGTGAAGGAGTTCAAGTATCTCGGGGTCTTGTTCTCGAGTGAGGGAACAATGGAGCGTGAGATGGGCCGGAGAATCGGAGCAGCGGGAGAGGTACTGCAGTCGCTTTACCGCACCGTTGTGACGAAAAGGGAGCTGAGCCAGAAGGCAAAGCTCTCTGTCTACCGGGCCATTTTCGTTCCTACCCTCACCTATGGTCATGAAGGATGGGTCATGACCGAAAGAACGAGATTGCGGATACAAGCGGCCGAGATCGGTTTCCTCCGCCGGGTGGCTGGTGTCTCCCTTAGGGATAAGGTGAGAAGTTCGGTCATCAGGGAGGGACTCGGAGTTGAGCCGCTCCTTCTTCGCGTCGAAAGGAGCCAGTTGAGGTGGTTCGGGCACCTAGTTAGGATGCCACCTGGGCGCCTCCCTAGGGAGGTGTTCCAGGCACGTCCAGCTGGGAAGAGACCAAGGGGTAGACCTAGGACCAGGTGGAGGGATTATATCTCTTCGCTGGCCTGGGAGCGCCTTGGGATCCCCCAGTCAGAGCTGGTTGATGTCGCCAGGGAAAAGAAAGTTTGGGGCTCTCTGCTGGAACTGCTACCCCCGCGACCCGACCACGGAGAAGCGGGAGAAGATGGATGGATGGATGGATGAAGGGAGACGTGTGGCGTAGTGAGTTGTCAGTAGGTATTCGGATCAGGTTGTCACAGGTTCAAACCCCGCTGCAGTCAGCATGTCGTTGTGTCCCTGGGCAAGACACTTCACCCCAAATTGCTCCTGTGGGGATTGCCCACAGCCCACAGTACTGAGTACTGTATGTAAGTCGCTTTGGATAAAAGCGTCTAACAAGTGACATGTAATAATAAAGTAAGGAAGTATAGCTGCCAGATGTCAGTAGTAATGAGTATATTTACTAATATATAAGTATACAGTATATTACAAAGTGTTATATTACAACATTGTAATATAACAGTACAATTGGGAGAAAAAAACTCATCATTGTGCTGTGTTGTTGAAATTGTGTTCACCTCAGTGTACAGTATGAATGTGTGTTTGTGTTTGCACTGCTTGCACGTGGTCATAAATGTGTGTGCATTTTGATTTGTTTGAAACGGGTCCTTGCTGAGTGTGATGGGGGTCTGTCTCTAATAAGACAATGGGAGGAAACGTGCCGATGGAGACCTGTGCATAAAGACACATACAAGTTGTGTATGGAGATAAATATTCACGGTGAGAAGCGAGGCGCAGACACATGCACAATAGTGGAGACACAAAGAGATGACAGGGTGAAGAAGTAGAAAGAATGACAGCAGTGAGGAGAAACAAACAAGACAGATGGCGTGGGCGATCGTGGCGAGTTGGAGTCATTTTTTATCCTTTATTGAATCAGGTACGCTCACTGGGATCAACATTCATTCTATTCAGCAAGACCTCAGAGCCTAAAGTTGACACAAAAGTGACAAAGAAAATTCTCAGATGTAGTTCAGGGCCATTCTCACTTTGTATGCATTGAATATACTGCAGTTTAGGAAATAATTGTTATCTGTATTTACTTAAAATATATGCATGTTTTCTGTCATATAATCCAAGAGAATATAGCTAATATCGCTTTCCATGCATCATCAATGTTTGAGCATGTCAGTGTTGTACTCTCTGTTAAACAGTACATTAGAAATGTTTGATCTTAATGTCACTTTAATGGTCTTTAATGTTATTTTAATAGCAACACATAAAACAAACGTATCAAAAGATGTTCAATGTGATCATTTGACAAAACAACTTCTTGCAGGTAAAAAAACAGCAAACCTACATTTAAACCATGTGCATGTTCATATTGAAAAGAAAATGAAGGTATTAAAGACAGAATAATTGATTTAGCTAAATATATTATATTTTTATAAAAGTACCATGTCTTTACAGAAATAAACACGGTACGGTTTTAGAATAGGCTATTTGTGAATGTCATATTTTGTTTGTTCACTAACTCATCCATTTGCTGATTTTTCATGGAGTGCACTGAAGAGAGTACTTATTTTACATGTACACTTTTAAAGAGTTTCACCATGTTATAGATACAGTTAGAGTAAATTATAATATGGAGTTATTTAAATACATCTAAATGTTATACCCACGTGAACTAACAACATTTGAAAAATATATAAATAAATTAAAACAAAGTCATTCAGCTGCATTTTAGGCAATGGTAGTCAAAAATATATTTCTTTGACGTTTTTGGGCTAAAACGTATTATAATTGTCTTCTAGTGTTGAAGAATGTAATCTTTTTAGATATTCTGAAAATAAATATGGTCCTGGGTTTTTGCCATGGTGAAATTATTTCTTTTTCTATAAAAATAATTCTTGTCTGATTGTGTTCATTGTATGTGTAAGCATGTTTGCATTCAATCTCTGTGCCTGAGGTCAGCAGTGGGTCACCACCAATATCCTTCAGCATTCAACCATCGTCGACCTTGATACCCAAACATAACAGTGAAGTAGTGGAGGTTGCCATGGTATTAATAAAAGTAGTGACCTTGTAACCTTAGAAGTGCATTGATGCTTTTGTATGTTCCGGGCTTTTGTATTGTCACATCTTATCATATTGACCTGTTAGCCTTTCTTTACAATCTAAAGAAGAAATCTTTAAGAATTCCAGTGCTTACATTGTTAACACGCTTTGCTTCAACTCTAGGCCGGTTGCAATATATGTCCACCAACACAACAACCTTATCTCACACTGTTCCACAGTAGAGTTTGCCAATGTGTCATGTAGATCAATCGTGTTGAATGCGTTAAATACTTGAACGCAGTCCATTTCTGAACATCGATAAAGAACATTCACGTACATCTTGTTGTCTTCCTTTTTCCATGTGAGGATTAGAGTATGTTCTCCGCTCATAGTAAGAGCAGTGTATCTCACCTACAGTACAAGAGGCCCTATTATGCTATTTGAGTTGTTCCCTTTCCTGTAGTGTGATATATAGGTTTGTGTGCGTGCAGATGGTCCGCAAAAGCTAGATTCCCTATGTTCCCTCCAGAGGGAGTTTCACCTTTGTTTACTTCCGGAACATAGTGACATCACTATGCAAAACATGCACCTTTATTGGCAAGTGCTCCAACACATTGCATGAGAAGCTAAGGTGTGGGACATCTCCGAGCAGTTGATCAATCACAACAGAGAAGGCCAGCTAACCAATTGAAGCAGACTGGTTTCAGACAGAGGGTGAAAAGAGGTGCTGCAGCACAGGCAGTATGAGCAATTTGATCCTGGAAATGAGCATAATAGGGCCCTATTAATGCTTGATTTACTATGTTAAGCAACCACAAGGAGCTTTCATCTTTAGGTATCATAACATCTTGATGTAGCTAAGCTAGCACGTTGTATGCATTTGTTTTGGAAGCAGGTGAAAGGAAGATGAAACTCTTGTTGATTGCTTGGTAATGTCATGGTTTTGAATTGGCCTGTGAATCAGTCTTATTCTGTTTTTGTTCTAATTCATTTCAGACCCTGCCACTCCCACATGTCAGTAGATTCACCTCACCTGCTCATCGTCACCACTCACCTGTTCCCCAATCCCTAATAGCAGTGGCGAACCGTGTCTATCACAACTGGACCTTCTACCTCTACCAGTTTGGTCCCATATTAACCACCTGTCTTAGTGGTTGATGCCAGCCTGTTGATATCCTCAACCTGTGTTTCTACCTTTGCCTTTTTTTTCCTGATTAAGATTTTAACCTAGCCCTTTACTACTTTGTTAGCCTGCTTGGATTGCTATTTTCTTGTAGTTTCTTAGAAACATAGTCAACGAAGAGTGTCCATTATTCAACGAGAGCGGATTTTAAAGTCACTTCCATGTTTCAAGTACAACTTTAACCTCCTATAACGGTTAAGTACTGTAGTGTTTAATATTGAATGTGTCATGATATCGAGGTATCAGCAGACTCCTCATATTCAAGCACTTGCTTGTTGGGACTTCCCTGGTAATAATACATATAGTTAGGTAGAATATATCACAATGATAGTTATTGAATTGTTTTTTATATTTTGAGGGATATTTTTACCATTACTTTTTGTATTAACTGACAGTTAACTTCTACCAGTAAAGTTATATTTTGAATATACATTGGCCTTTTCCCAGTTCCTAAGTTCCCAAGCAAAGGGAAACAGCTTTCTCTGAGTGGCTGACCCACTTTCTGCTTCCAATTCATGTGAAACAGAAAGTTGATTATCTGTTTTTACATTTGAAAAATATGTTTGCTAAATAACCAAACCATTACCATCTCAGTGGGCAGTAGTAGTGAGAGAACTAGAGTGAGTTTTAATTTCTATAACGGAGCCCGGGTGGAAAGTAGAAGGCTTTTTAATGGCGATACACTCAGAACTGATTGCTGGTCGTTACACCAACCACAGGAAGAGACTGGAGGAAAAGGGAAGTGGGAAACCATCACACACACACACACTCACACAATCCACAATTTTTTTGTCATGATTATTCTATCAAGGTAGAGTTTGTTTAAGACCCCATTAGAATCAAAAGGGTTACAATCATCTTAATCAAGCTTAATTTATGAAAACATCAGCACACGCTATTAACATTAACAGGATGAGGCAGGAAGGCAGGCAGCGGGATGCTGTGTTGGAATAAAAAGACAACAAGGAAATGTAAAAAAAGAGATGGAGAACACAATTTGGTCAAAGAAAGAAGAACAAGAGAAGAATAAATAATATTGTAAAGTGTAATTCCCCCAGTTGCAGATCTAGTTTTTTCTTTTTGAAATAAACGTGTGTTTTACAGCTTTAAAGAATGTGTTGATAACTGAACTGATGAGGAATGAGAGAGGGTAGATGAAATGATGATCCTGTAAGGAGACTTGCTATACAAACAATTATGAATCATAGAATAAAAGTCAATGTTGAATCTTGTCGGATATTTTAATTGCTTTTATATATATTCCAATTTCAAAATGTTTAATCCCACTTTATATCGATAATTTTCATTTGATTTATTTCCAAATGTATGTGATTTTAACAGATGTTGATGTATACAGTATATATTGAATGAAGGTCCTTACTTTACTGAACATTTTGTAACATTTGTTGCAATAAACTGTATGTCCGGTCTCCCTTTGAAAAAGTGTTATTGGGGAGAGATGACCATGTCTGAATATTCATTATCCTAATATTTGTGCTGCTTCACCAAAGTGAAGCAGCACAAATATTAAAACAAAAAAAATATATAAAAAAATATTAAACTAAAACGAAGTTTTAGTTTCTGTAGCTGCCCCTCTTTTGACGTTAATTAACACAAACTTCTCATCTGAACTGGAAGAATATAGCAGAAATACATAATAATTCATTACAACATTTTTTTAAATATGTACACCAAAAATAGATCTAGCTTTACCCCAAACGTATTAACAAACAGCCTGTTCTTTTAAATTGAAATAATGTTCACCCCCCTCACATCGGGACCTTTTGTCTTCAAGGCTCTCTTTGTACATTCACACAGCCACCTTAAAAGCTCCTCCCACTAACATGCTTCTTATGTGTATTGACGTACACCATTGACAAGTCAATTCAATTTACTTCAGGAAAATGGTTAGTATTTTTATTAGGTTAATTAGCCGGCCCCCTGTGAGAGTTGCGGCATTAGCAAGATAAGAGATGAATTCACAGCTCTCGTGTAATAGCTAACAGGCTAAAGACTTTTGTAGAATGGTAATTTGTCATATTAGAGTTAGTATCATGTGCTGACATATTATAGAGACGCAACAATACATTAAGCCAATTTAATTTCTGGAGAGATAAAAGGACTTCTACTACAATGTTACACATACAAAATATGGACCAGTTAGGAGAAGTAGCAATGTTGGCTCATGGTTCTTAAAGCTCCACTGTATTATGTATTCATCCATACATTTAATAGATGGAAAATGAAAATAATCTGTGTAAAATATGAGTGAAAAATGCATTACCCTGGTACAAGGACACATTGTCACTGAACCCGTTGGTTAACACAGTAGCTCTTTCCGCAGTGTTGCTGCTGTTATCTTTTTTAGCATCTTTAAAATAAAGCTGTTAGCTCTGTCATCAATGTCGCTGCTGTTAACACTGTTAACATCTTTAAAGCAGCTGTTAGCTCTTTCAGCACTGTTGCTGCTGGTAGCATTGTTAGAGCAGCCGTTAGCTCACTCAGCTATGTTGTTGTCGTGAGCACTGTTAGCATTGTAAGAGCAGCCGTAGCTTAGTCTGTTTTGTTGTCGTTGTTAGCACCGTCTTAAGCTAACTTTATAAGATAAATATTATAATTATTGCCATGTAGACACACCAAATCATTGCTGTAGCTACAAGTAAGAAGGCTACATGCTCAAAGAGCACATGTGTAAACTTAATCTGTCTTCTAAATCCCAATACTTAATGCATAATAATTAATGGAAGTTCAAAACTGTAGTAGGGCCTACATCTAAAGGTAAACTGAACAAGGCAAGACAGGGCAAGAGCTTGACTACCATGACTAGCCAACATAGTCTCACGGCATTTCGTGTTATAGTCACAAAATTAATCTATTGATTTGTGTTCACCAACACGATTTCGCCATTTTCTTCGTGTCACGGAACGATTTTAAAAGCAATGTAAATAATAACAAATTAGAAGGAAAAACAGATAAAAAAAAAATACAGATTTCAGTATTCTGACACAGAACGATTTTAGAAGCAATGTATTTATATTGGTAGTATGTTTCGTGCCTGCACCAAATAATAACAAATTAGAAGGAAAAAAAGATGACAAAAATACAGATTTCAGTATTCTGAGGCCCATTTATTTTCCTCGCGGACAGCAAAAAAACTCCGACATTATACAATTTAAAATAAAAGGGATAGGGTTAGGCTTAGGGTAAGATATTGAGTAAGAAAATGTTTTTATGAACGACAGCTTCTGGTATTCCAAGACCCGACCAGACAAAAAGACGTGGTGCAGGCACGAAACATAATAGAAATGGATTGCTTTTAAAATCGTTCTGTGTGACACGAAAAAAATGCGAAAATCGTGTTGGTGAATACGAATCAATAGATTAAATTAATTTCATGACTATAAAACAAAATGCCGTGAGACTGGGTTGAAATAGCAGACTTCTGGAGTGTATGTTTTTCCATCAGTTACAAATAAACATAACACTGAATAACTCTTTATTCAGCCAAAGACCTCCAATTCGATAAAAATAACCGAAATCCATAACATTCAAACCCATGCATACTTGAACTTCAAGTCACACATGCAAAATGCATACCGACCTCAGCACTGGAAAAAATAACAACATTCCCTCCCTTATTTTCAAACCTTGAATGAAAACCTTGCATTTGACATGCACAATGTACACACACCAACAGATCCTCTGTTGAACGCACACACAGAAACGCAGTCTAACGCAGAACGCTGTGCGGTGGGGACAGCTCCCTTGCTAAAAGCCGTATTGATTGGAATAAAGGTCTTTTGATGAGGTAGATTGCTCATCAGGCTGGAACGACATGCTTCTAAAATGTGACGCCTTTCCAGACCGGCCCAGGGGCCGATCGACCAATGCATGGCCATCCTTTCTGTGTATGTGGCTTTCTGTGCGTTTGTCTGTCTGTCTTTAGTGATCACACTTAAGACGAGCCAGCATTGATTGGAGTAAGGCCCATCTGGTTCACCCTGGTCCCTCCCTGACATGTCCTCTGTTGGTTGAAGGTAACGGCTGGTGCTGGGTAGTGAATTTCAGCCACATCAAACAAAATGTCAATATGAAATTAACATGGCAATATATTTAATCCTGGGACAAAGATATACATTTTTTTTTAATTTTGTGTTTTTGTTTGCTGGCTAGTTATACATTTACAACTATTACTGTTTATGGAAAGGCCGATTTACAGCATGTGTCCCACTGAAGCTTTAATTGGTGAAGAAGAAACTAAAAGATGCCACAATGTACCTGTGTGGATTTTCCATTGGCTGATATGCACTCTCCTCCACACACACTGTGTGTTTGTCATATCCTCATGGAAAAGTCCCAGGAAATAATAATTGTATACAACAAAGAATGCACTCATCTGAATGTAAAGGGTGTGTCCATTTATTGCTTGTTCAATGCTTCTCCTGTTTTTATTTAAACAAGGTGTGGATGTTTGATGTGGTTGGGGTCACTTAACATGTAGAGAATGATCACTATCCCTTTTGTTTAACAAGCTAACAATTTACGGTTTAAATTCTCAGCATTTCTTATCAAACCCATTCCAGCCACAGTGTTACCAGTGACTAGACTTCCTTGCCCAGCACCAAACAACAAAAAGAGGACGATCTTGCTAGTACAGCTTAAGAGACATTTATTTAGTAGGTGGATACCACAAACATTTGACTTGGTCAAAATCAACACCATCCAAATAAAATCAGAAATCTTTTATTCGTCTTGTAGCAGAGACATTTATGGCGTAACAGACATAAAGATACAGTGCAGGCAAAAAGAGCTAACTTATGAATTAAACACGTCATACAAAATATAAACAATCAAGCCATAAGTACAACATGGTAAAAATAACTGAATAGTGAATATATAAAAGGTTTGAAGGAGCAATAACGTTAACCAATCATAAATACATTTGTATATATATATATAGGTAATATAGCGTTAATTGAACATCAATGTAAAAATATCCTGTTTAAAAAAAAGAGCCATTGTCATTCTGTCTTCTAGATGATTGAATAGATATATTTGCTGCTAAAACACCAAATTAACTGTATTACGACAATATGTGAATATGTAAAGATGAAAATGTTGATATTGTGTAAAGTCAATTGTCATAAAAGGATATCGCTGGCTCAACATTAAGCTACCACTGCACCTTGCTTATTTGTCAAACTAACAAGTAAAACTCACTTTACTGACAGATCAAGTGATGAATCAAACTTGGTTATTTAAAAATCCTGTCATCCATGTGAAAAGGTAAACACAATACAAGACTTCACATGGCCAAACCAGATGTTCCCTCCACTTTTCACTTTCCCTCTCATCAGTCTTTCTCTTATTATTTGTGGGGGGGGGGGTTCCAAAGGGAAAGCTGCGTTGAAAGGAGTGGACTCTATCAAACCACTTGCTCCCTTTTGTAGCATCGCTGAGATACCCAAGCTCTTAATAATTGATTACAATTGATTTTAACCTGGCCTTGACCTGAGCCAGGGTGGACACAAGTTGCTGTGTGTGTTTACGTGTGTGTGTTTGTACATTTGCGCCTGCATGGTTTATGTTTCCACATGCATGGGTTTACAGTTAATCCCCAAAAAGAAGGTGCCGTGTGTGTATTTGTGTCCAGAAAAAAAGAGGGCAGTGTGCTCAGCTTTAAAAGCTCCAGACATATTCCCAGGATGAAATATTTAGGCAGCCGTAGCCTTGACCTCCCTGTGCTTGCAGAGACTCCTGGTACCCATTGATTTCTGACAAGACAACTGGGACGCCATTACAACAAAATGCACTATAGCCAGCCGCACATATCCTCTGACACTCACACCAGATTAACACCCTCTCCCCAACCCAACCTTCCTTGGCCACTGTGCATGTACGAATGTGTGTGTGTTTGTTTGTGTATTCACCAAGATGGACACAACCCAAGACATTACATTTTTTCCCAGGCAGTATTTTACAACTTCACCGCTGTTGACCAGTCAAACTTATGCTTATTAATTGCTGGCAAGACATCATCCTTCTAGCCTTTTCCCAAACACACACACAAACACACACATTTCCTGTGTCAGGGCTATTTCCGTTCATATGTATTTCCCTTGTCATTGTCATGGTATGTGTTATCGCCTCTGCACATTATGTCACAATGTGTCCTTTAACCGAACCTATAGTTATAGTAATGTTTAAGTAAGGGATAATGTGCAGCGAGGCAGTTATTAATGAAAAAAGATCAGTGATCAGTTCATCATGAAGGTGTTCTTCTTTCATAAATGACCTTGCTGCACAATATCCCGCTTACATGGTTAGGTACCAAATAAACCAACAACTTTATTCATAATATTAATGTTAGGGGTGTAACGGTATCCGTATTCGTCCCGTACCGTCACGGTTCGGACGTCACGGATCGGGGGATGCAGTCACACGACGAATACGCCTTTGTGGGTGGAAAAAAAAAGTCTGTCATTCAGGGCAGTATCCACTACACTATATATAATCCAGGGGGCGATATTGCGCCTAAAAGCTGTTTACCAGCCGCCCTTAAACAACAAATGTAGAAGAAGAAGAAAACAAAACAAATATAACAAAATACAAGAACAAGAAAAGTTAGTATTGCGAGTTCAGAGAACACACAGGGGCCGTTTCTCAATGCCGAGTAAAGCTGCTGCAGAGCCACTATTTCAAGTATACTACGTCATCGAGTGGCGCCGAAGGACTGTTTAAATGCCCAGCATTCGGCGCCACTCGATGACATAGTATACTTGAAACAGTGGCTCTGCAGCTTTTTTTTTCACATTGAGAAACGGCCAGGAGCTAGAAGACCTGACCCACCTGCTTCTTTTAAATCAGCTGTGTGGGAACATTTCGGGTGGTGGATCGGACGAGGACGGTGTGCCGGCGTTGTTAGACAGCGGTGCGGTATGCTAATGGTAACACACGCCAAACATGCTACATCATATCAGAAGGCATCACTTAGATTTGCCAATCACCGGAGCCCGGCAAAAGACAACAGCAGTTCAACAGCTGATCCCCGCTGTTTTTAAGAAGCCAATAGACATGAGAGCCGAGAGACCAAAATAAATACCGAACCGTGACCCCCAAACCGAGGTACATACCGAACCGTGAATGCCGTGAACCGTTACACCCTTAATTAATGTAAAAAAGATTGAATTGAGTTAAACATTTTAGTTTTGCTCCGGCAAAGAGTCTTTACTTCCCTCTGCTGTTTTATTTTATTTTGTGGACAGTTTAGTCCTCATGATTCCAAAGTGTTGTGCTCCCCACAAATATAAAAATTAATGTTCAAAAACTATTTTTGTTTACTAATGAAAATTATGTTTATTTCTCACATCTGACATCAGATGTACTGCACTTCTTTCTGCAGATTGATATGACTGCACATAGTCCCTTGATCCTCCAAAGCAACGGTCTGTTCACTTTAGCAGCATCCTGTTTTAACAACACAACCTTTGAGATGTCCAAATTGACCAAGCAGAATCAAGTATTCAACTAAGCCGTATAATAATGAAAACAAACACACACACACTATCACACACACACACACACGCACGCACACACGCACGCGCGCGAACACACACACACACGTATGAGCTCCGATCACATACCCAAGCAGCGGCGCAGAGCTGGGATGAGGTACATCAGTATTCTTCTACCTGAGACGGAGACAAAGACAGATTAAGAGCCAGTTGCTGAAAGGGATCAAGTTTATATTGTATTTAATCCCTTGCATTTAACTAGGCTTTAATACATCAGGTATTCAAATAAAAAGTGACAGAATGATGAAATGTAGGATCCTAAGTACTGCAGTGATCCCACCTCGTATTTAACAATGTTTGTCTTTTCTGTTTTTGCCTGTCATTTCTGCTGAAAATCACATCCCTCATGTCTTAAGTAAAAAAAAAAGCACTTACATTTGTGGAGGATATTTGGAATGAAAATGATGAATATTAAAATATCACTAGATACTTTCAGCACTTTTTAGATCTTAAAAACTGTTATACACATTTAACTTTGGTTTAACTTTATGCTAGACACTCCTTTCCATGTTCAAAAGATTCACATTACAGTGAACATATTGATGGTTTCTTGTGTGTGTACAAACAAGGTCCATGGGACATGTCTCCAATCTTTAATGTTCAAAAATCTCTTTATATTTCTCATACTGCTGCAGCACCTCTTTTGAAAACAGACCCCATTCTGCTCTGATTGGTTAGCTGGCCGGCTCTGTTATGATTGTTGAGAGATGTCCCGCCCCTTAGCATCACGTACAATGTGTTGGAGCGATAGCGAATAAGTGTCGCATAGTGGTGTCACTATGTTAAGGAAGAAAAAAAAGGAGTCAAATGTATGCATTTCAGGGGAGGGGGTGCGGAACTTACATTTACATGCTCAAAAAGATAAATAACATCCTACAGGAAAGGGAAAAGCCCAAAAAGTATAATAGGGCCTCTTTAAGTGGCTTTGGACACATGAGTCTGCCAAAAATAATGTAATGTAATTAGAAGTTGATGTGAGAATCTTCTAAAGACACGTATTAAATAAGCAAAGAAATCTTCCCTGGTAATTTTATCAAAGAGTTTCGTAAAACATGTTTTAAAATAATGAGGAAAAACCCTTCTTAAATATGAGACATCAGTGGAATAGTGACCATCGCTCACTTTCATAAAAGCAGAGTTGTTTTCAGTTGGACCAAACATCCCTACAACTTGTCTCTGTCTCTCTTTCACCTCGCAGCATCAATTCCTCATTCCTCCTCACCTCTCTCTCACACTGCGGCCCTCCTGCAGCTCTCACTCCCCGGACTAATCTCCACCGGTTCAATGTTGTTCAATCAGATTCCAGTTGACATGCATTGGAAGTAGGCACTCCTCCTCGTAATTCAGCCCTCTTTACAGCCAATCTATTTTTTAATAAAGGTTCAGAGGAAAACATTAAAGTATTGATCTTCATGTATCGACCTCGGCCCAAAGCATAGTTAAAGTTGACACAAATCAATCAAAAATACATTTAAAATGATGATAGCACATAGGAGGAGCCTGGCCTCCTGTTTCAGGAAGTCATTAGGGGGCTAGGCAGAGGGAACCCAAGGCAATAAGAGTAACACACACACACACACACACACACACACACACACACACACACACACACACACACACACACACACACACACACACACACACACACACACACAACCACAGAGTGAACTGCAGAACTGTTTAGCGGGCTGCAGATTAAAAATTTGTTTTGTATTAAATGAGACGACTAAGAGGCAAGGTTAATGAAAGGGCACAGCACTTTGGGGTCGTTGTAATCCACCGAAACCCTCTTTTCACTGATTCCAATGTGCAGGCTGCACACACACACACACACACACACACACACACACACACACACACACACACACACACACACACACACACACACACACACACACACACACACACACACACACACACACACAACCCCGTGAGGCAGCCTTCGGGACATCCTCTGCTTAGCAAAAACAATGGGTATTAATTTTGAAAAATGGCTGGTTGATGGTGTGTGTGTGTGTGTGTGTGTGTGTGTGTGTGTGTGTGTGTGTGTGTGTGTGTGTGTGTGTGTGTGTGTGTGTGTGTGTGACAGATAGTCAACTCGCTTGGAGTGCATTAACTGATTTGAATCTGCCTGATGATGTCCACTGAGCAGAGAGGTCACACAGTGCGTAGGTGTACCTGAGGGACTTAACTGTGCTTAGAGAGGAACAGCAGGGCATTCTGGGCCGTCCACACACTGGCCTCTCCTCTACTGCCCTCTCTTGCACAGACAGTGTGTCATTGAGTCTGGTACAAATCGAATCATCAGAAATATTCTTCGAAAGATGTGACATAGACCATGTGGCTGGGGTTCGTTATGTGGTAGATCGTTGTGTGTGTGTGTGTGTGTGTGTGTGTGTGTGTGTGTGTGTGTGTGTGTGTGTGTGTGTGTGTGTGTGTGTGTGTGTGTGTGTGTGTGTGTGTGTGTGTGTGTGTGTGTGTGTGTGTGTGTGTGTGTGTGTGTTTATAGCATAAGTAATGCTAGCCACGTTTCCATAAGAAGTATCAAACAATACATTAAAATAATCAATGGTTTCATATCATAGTCCATTTTGCCCCCTCTTCCAACAATTAAAATGTGTCCGGAGCTGCAACACATTATCAATAACAGCTTATACAATATTATTTATAGTCATACTCTATGTACAAAAACTACAGGCTGTTATAGGCTAAAGTTAATAGTCAATGCATCATATATTTGCAGCTATATGTATTTTTGTTCAGAGTTTAATATAACACATTTGAGGAGGAATCAATTAGCCCTTCAGAATATGCCAACACTTGCCAGTGTAGTTTTTCTCATCTTTAAAGGAGTTACAAATAAAGTACAAATAGCCCCGGAAATATCACCATTTTCTCTATTGTCTCTAAGTGCTGGATT
Organism: Pseudochaenichthys georgianus; assembly: GCF_902827115.2. Taxonomy (NCBI): domain Eukaryota; kingdom Metazoa; phylum Chordata; class Actinopteri; order Perciformes; family Channichthyidae; genus Pseudochaenichthys; species Pseudochaenichthys georgianus. Next base: position 10,835,294 of record NC_047517.1, on the reverse strand, counting down.
CATGAGGTGTCTGGTTGAATTGATTACATCTTTAAGAAGGGCTTGACACTTCTCTAAACAAAAAAAGGCTACTCCAAACAGAGCAAGGTTCACAAGACTGTTAATTTGTCTCTAATAATCAAAATCCAGACTTCAGAGAATTATCTGTGCATGCTGCAATTAGTCTTTGTTGCTTTCTTTCCCCTAGGATATGTGTATACCGTGAGTGAACAGCACTTAACTATTCTGTATCTTAGCTTAAGCCTTATAGCATAGTCAGATTATGTTCTCCGTATTATCCCACAGAATCATTTATTTGTGTTCCTCTCTGAGAAGTGGTGCAAGGCATCATCTTTGTAAGTCCCTTACCATCTCTGACAACCTGCAGCCCTTCATGACCAACACCTCAACTTGTTTACTTCAAAAGTATTCAATCATTGCTACATTTACTTCATATCTTCACAGGAATCTCTCCATGTTCTTAGCAAAGGAACCACCGGCTAGCAAGGCATTTCAGCCTGGGCGAGATATTAATGAGTTTACAAGGACCTACCCGGTCTAATTATGTTGAGCAACTGCTGTCTCTTACTGGGCCACGGCTCCCAGGGGGGAACACAAATCTACCAGGCAAGCAAAACTCGCCTGCTTTTGACAAAACACTCGACACGCGCAGATACAAATAACGCCATCCTTCATTACCACCGCAGCGACGTCGTCGAGAGATTAATATCGCCGCCCAGCGTCACCACCCCAAATTTAACCTGAAAAATACCGACTTTGGCATTAAGACAACGGCTATTAGCGACGGGGGGGGGTTGTCATTGCACAGAAAGGAAGCTCAGCATCCAGGAGAGATCTTGTAAGAGAGTTCCTGATACTGTAATTGAAATCAAACTGATTGGATGTGACCTTTGTGTAGACTGAACCATTTAAAATGTTCTGGAAAGTTCCTTCACCATGCTGACATTTGAACAGTGACACTGACATCAACCAACCTAAAGTACTGTCCTGTTCTGTTCTTTAGAGAAAAGGTTGTAAATGTGAGCCTCTATATATCTTGATTTTTCTTCTTTAAAGAAAGCATTCTTAGATCTTGCAGGGATTCGAGATTGTAGGGATCCTCTGTGAGGTATTTGAGATGTTCCTTAGTTTCTCGAAGCAAAAGCAAGCGTTATATTCGAACATGTCTTGTTTGAAAGGGATCCACTATGATATAACCAATCGAATCTTTATAGATTCTTAAGCTGGAATTCCACTTGATTAAATAGAGTGTATTCTATTTCCATAATGGCATAATATCATTTGTAATAATGTTGTATGCAACAAAATCATCTCAGATATTAGGATGAAGCACCATTGTTACGTAAAGTCCAGTCCCACGAAACTAGTATTACTAAATAGGCCTAATGTGCTCGAAAGGCCTCCAGACCATTGGCTTTTTTTTTTTATTAGCAATAGTCTTTTGGTGATATATTTGTATCATTGTCCAGAATATCCAATGAGAATGAATTAATCTAACTTAGAATGTACCAGCCAACAAGTATTCTGTGTGTCCAACCTTCTTCCAAGGAACTCCTGCCATAGACTTCCATTGTTGTTTTAAGCTTCCAAACACACATGAGAATCGCTTTTGCACCGTGTCGACATCATGATCGTGGTTGTTGAGATTCCTGTTTTATTTTCTCTCTCTGTTGCATGTCTGTTTTGACTTCCCATGTTTTCCCGCCTATTCATTGTCTGTTCTTGGTTCATTAGGCCCCCTGCTTCCATCAGCCCTGCAACCACCTGTACACCTGCACGTTATCCTCTCATTATGTTTTATTTTAATCAGGACGTTTTGTTCTGTTAGGTGCTCCTGTGTCATGCATTTTGGTCCAACTTGCTCGACTTATTAGCGACATAGCACCAAATGTCTATTTATCAATGGCGGGAAATAGTTCCAAATACTTTCTCCACCTGCTTGTTTCTTATGTGTGTCTGTTTCTTTATTACGTATACGTTTGAATACCATTTAAAAAAAAAACGGTGTTTTGTTTCATCTTAATGCTTTTAACGTCTAATATTTTCCAACCTGCTTTGAATTGCCTTATGTTTTTGAACAATCCTTGCCTTCCTTAAAATGTGCTATTACCTATAGTCTTGATGGCCAAAACTGTTAAAAAAAATACCAACAATTCAATTAAACCATTTATATCAGTTTCAATCCTTTGGAATAAAAGTTTGATAAAAGTTTTAACAGAAGGAACTGAAGTGGTGCAACTTCCTGGCAGTATGTCCACTTTGCTAACAGTCAACCATCATTGAAATGCAGCTCTGAGGACCAAATGACATCACCTCCATACCTTATGCAAATATCCAGTAGGATCCATTACACAGCAGCAGAGATAAGTGCGTCCAGAACAGAGCATGGCCCACTCACACTCACTGCTAACCTCTTGTACAGTATATGTTCACTTCACACACACATTTAGTGGGCAGAGCATTAGGCATACATTTGCTCACACACACACACACACACACTGGAACACACACACTTATCTCTCCCCTCTAATACAGAAATAAGACACTTGACACTGCAGCGACGATGGCAGTGACACTGTGCATGGTGGAGGTGATGGAGTATAATGGCCTTTTACATTTGTATTCCCAGAGTGAGAGAGATAGAGGAAAAAAGAAAGAGGTTAGCATTAAGCTAACTCTGACTAAAATCTGCAATTATACGTTGTATTTACATCCAGCACGAGCTAACCAAAGGACGTTAATAGTTTGAAGTGGGCCGAGCACTTTTTTTTTCTTCTTTTTTGTAGGTGCCATAATATGTAGTATTTTAACATCACTCAATCTATAAAATGCTATATAATGTGCTTTTTTTGTCACTTAGGAGAATATGAAATCTCCGTTATTGACATAAATATGAAGACGGATTATCAGTAATCATTTCAAAGTGACACAGACACATTGGATGAACCTATGGAGCAACCTTCAGCGGCGTTTTTATCGTTTTTTCATGCCATTGAACACAACTTTTGATCAGAACAGCAAAGGTAAGACAATGTCCCGTTTTTGCTCCATAAAGCTACGTTGTGTGATGTCTGGGTTTGCTTCCCCTGCTGAGAGCTTTAATCACTTAGTGATGATACTTATATTTCTAGAATCTGTGGAATCTCAGCTTGCTAGCTGATATCTTGTTTATGCAGATCCGATAAGCAATAAAGTATTTCTACCGTGAGTTCTGTGCTAAGTGCGTTAGCATTTTTTCGCTCAGGGCTCATTGAGACGCTTCTTGTGAGACTTGTGTTTTGTTTTGGCCAAAATGGTTCGTATCGTCAGTTAGCTGAGTTTCTTCCCGTTAAGTGGGTATGACACATTAACAGGTTTTTAAATGTTAAGAAGCGGACGGGGGCTGCCGGGCTTAACAGGTTAAGAAGATTCAGTGCACATTCAGAAAACAAGATACACACAGTACTGGGAGGTGTAGTTTGTGGAGACCGTACTTCAGTGGCATATAATTGTTTGAAAATGAAATATGTTTTTGCTAATTCTTGGATTTGGCCTGTGGGCCATGAGTTCGACATGCCCGCCCGCTTCAAGGTGACTACTTCTATTTCTTATATACAGCCTAGTGATTGGACTTTTTCACCGAAACAAACTTTACTTCTTTCTACGAGGTTTCATTGGGAGTGTAACTTAAGCAGTGTCTTCTTCTGCCTATTGTAACTTTTTGAAATTAGACCAATGCTGTTATTTTTCTGTAAAGGACACTTTAAATATTCCTGTGGATGGTGCTTCACTTATTGGATGAAATAGCTTTATTTAGCTAACAAAAAAGTATTTCAGAATCTCAACTAACGTTAGAGTTAGTTTCTGATGAACACAAATGGTGGAAGGAGTGATCTTCTCAACCCCCTGAGCTCTGAAGACCTGATGTTCACTGCGTAGCAATGGAACATTTAGTAATAACGAATTTACTAATGATTTTGCTTTTATTTAGCTGTATCCTGGGACCCGAGGAAAAAAAGTTTCTTCCAATTTCCATTTTTTTGTGACTATTTAGGGTTAAAAAAACATCTTGCAATTTAAACTTTTTTTATTTTATTTTAAAATGTTACAGTCGTCTCTGGGAAGAAAGGATTCACTATGGGTTCAGATAGAAGCCAATACCTTTGACCCGTTGCCAGTGTAAACTCTTATATTTGTTAAAGACTTCAATAAGGTGAAAAATATGGCCAAATGTTTTACAGTGGTCAATACACTTTTAGCCTGGAGGGACTGTACACAAAAAGTTCATGTTAACTCAGGTATTTCGATCTTTTCTCCTATTTTGAACAATCCTGATCTTAGCAAATATTTGTTGTCAATTAATATAAACAAATGGACGAAATCAGGTATAAAGCAATTGAAAAATGTGTTCCACAAAGATATAACATTGAAATCATTTAATGATTTAAGAGCAGAATATGACATTTCAAATAAGGATTTTTTCAGATACCTGCAAATTAGGAACGTGATCCACTCCATTATTAAAAGCAATACATTGAGATCGGGATTGTTGGAAGAGGAGGAGATATTGATGTCATCGAGCACGATCAAAGGTAAAATTAGAGAATTGAATGCAGTTTTTTCTAGAAGAGCTCAGTCATCCTTTCCAACTTTAAAAGATATCTGGGAAAAGGACTTAGGGTCCCAGATATTCAGCCAAGTAGTTTCATCTATCTGTATCCCTAAGTTAGGGATATAGATAGATGAAACTACTTGGGTGAATATCTGTGAAAGAACACATTTTCCATTCACAAGCAATACAATCAAAGAAGCAAAAATGTCTCAACAAATTTCACCTCACACCCTTAAAGATGCATAACATTTCCAAAGAAAACTCTTCAAAATGTCCGAGATGTAAAGTAAAAGAAGGAACATTTATGCATCTGTTTTGGGACTGTGATCTCTTGAAACATTTCTGGGATTCGATTCATGCGCTCACCAAAGCCGTTTTAGGCATCGAAATGAGCCAAAATCCATGTTTTATCCTGTTGCCAAACTTTAAACTGAACCCCAAACATTACAGAATACTAATCACAATAACATATTTTGCCAAGAAATGTATACTTTTACTCTGGAAGAATGAACGTCCTCCAACATTTAAACGTTTCATTGATCAGATAACACATTGTTTACCTCTGGAGAAAATGATATTGGAAAAATATAATCATGGACATATCTTTCAAGCTCTGTGGTTGCCATTGTTTTCTTATTTGGAAAATATATCTGAGATATGACCAGTGATGGAATGGTGCACTCTGTGGCTATTTGCCACGGCCGGAAATACTAGTTGTGTTGTCATTGTCTATATTGTCGCTGTATTGTATAATTAATTGTATAATTATTTGATTGTTTTACTTTGATGTGGGTTTATTTATTTATTTATTTTTTTCCATTTTCCCCCCCATTTTATGTTTATTTTCATGGCTCTGTTGTTTAAGTTATATTGATAAGCATTTTTTTGGGGTGGAGGGAGGGAGTGTAGTGAGTGTACTGTGGTACTGTGATATTACAATATAAATGAAATGGCATCGATTACTGTACACTATAATGAAATAAAAAGACTTTAACAGATGGACTATGTAACGTATTATGGTTATAGAGTGACATTGATACAATAATACATTCACCTTTATTTAAAACATAAATACGTAATTGATCTGAACATTGCTGTTTATTTGGTCACTAAACAACTAGTTTGATTTTTGGTGAATCTTTCCAGATCTTCAAAGACGTTGTAGTCAATGTAGAGGGAAAGTACCTCATTGACTCCAGTCAGCACGGGCTGTCATCTTGACTAGTTTTATGGATGTGGTCTCCATTTGACCTGCTCATAGAAACACAGCTTGCATTCCTGAGGCAATTCTCATTTTTCATGGCTCCACTTAAAATAAAAACAACAATAAGAGATACGTGCTACTCTTGGCCCACAGAGGGCCATGTCTTTCCAGCTCGTCCCTATCTGTCTCTATGTCTGTATCTGTGCGCTCATGGAGCATCCTGCATCTTTCCCCCCCTTCTTCTTGACCCTCTTCTATCCCAGGTGTGAAAGCCTCACCTCTCTCATCACCTGAGAGCTCATCATCTTAATCTCCCTGAACTGTCTGGTACAGAAAATATCTGCTTCAGTTCCGTCTCCTGCAACAATATTGAGTCATAAAGTCCATGAAGACGGTTCTGACTGGACATTTATAAAAGGCCTGTTATTTGAAAACTTGAATTAGTTAATTGCTTTCAGAACTAATTATATAGTTCCTCACATGTTAATAAACAAGAACATATATGATTTTCATGGTAACAATTACAATTATTCAACAATATTTGACTTCTCCTCTTGCTTCTATAAAAATGTGTTTTTGGTATGCCAGCCATTTTGGATGAAAAGAAAGAGGAACTTCCCAGGATACAATTTTAACCAATGACATATCACTGGAAAGACCAGGATGTCCTCTGTACAGCACATCAGGGATTGATAGAGTAGCTCAAAAGAGTAAAAGGAGATGCATGTTAACAAAATGTCCACTACAGAGGACATTTTCAATGGGCTGGGTCCCAGGAGGTTAAGCCATACCAGCCTCACGTAATGAACTAGTTTGTTGCACAAGTTACCACAAATGAATCTGACAGTGATGCAGTGAAATTTTGAAAACACTATGTGCAGCACTTTTATCTTTTAACAACATCAACTCTCTGCCCCCATGACTAGAGATATAAAAAGAGAGGGATGAGAGAGGGGTCAGCGCTGGCCACTCTGTTTTTTTTCTCACGCCTCAATAATAGATGTTTTAAAGTTTAAGTGCTGCCAGAGGGCTGCGAGCCCTTCTGTTCATTAAGTCAGCCACCGCCATGGAGCAGCATTTACATCGCCAGTGCTCTGAACGCCTGCTCTGTCTGAGCAATTACATCTACTCTAAAGTGCTGGATACCAGGAAGAGGGGATGAGAGAAGAGGGGAAAGAAATGTGTAAAAGGAAGAGAAGATGCAAGGTTGAAACTGTAATGCAGAGAAAGAATGGAACTCTTATTTTGCACGCACTCTTAGAGCTCGGGGCAACATTAAAGCGCCATGAGATACCAGCATTGAAAACAGAAAATAACAGTGGATCCATTCGTCGTCAAAAGTACTCTAAAAAGCGAAAACACAATCAGATGCTTATGTAGCCACAACAGAGTAGGCAGGGAGGATAGCCCTTGGCGACACATGTGTTCTATCATGCTTGTCACAATAACACGTTTCATCTGCTAAATACCAGACAACAAATCCTCCAGAACGCTAAGAGCAACACACATTTCTTTACAGACAAAGTGACATCCAGAGGTAGACGAAGGCAGACAAAGGCGACGGATAATTCGGTACGGTTAGGAACACTTCTTTCACTTGTAATCCCTTTGGTGACTATTTATAAACCAGGAAACAGGATGCAAAGATCTGTCACTGCACCGGGTGGTTCTGCTTTTTGACTATTTTTCACAAGGTATTGTGTAAATCTTATGTATCGTTTTAAGTTGCAGCTCTTGTATTGTAAATACTCCTTTTTGGCTTTTCCACAAATGGAAGCAATGTAGACATGTGTTATGAGCTATTCAACCAGATGTGTTCCTTTTCAGAAATACATTTGAGATCAAATCAAATTGTATTTGTAACGTACAATATCACCAAACATATTTGTCTCAAGGGGCTTTACAGTTTGTATGGAACAACAACCATGGAAAAAAACATAATACAATGACAACAAAGACAATCCAATCTACTAAATGGTTTCAGAATGTCAAATTAAATTCAAATTAAATGAAATCCAATGAAATATAGAACTCAGGAGGATGTTCAAGGCAAGCCTGAGCCAGCCCTTACTATACTCTTTATAAAAAATGCAGAACAACAGAGTTAAACAGATAAACATACAATTAATAAATAGACATTTCAATTGACAAAATGGTAATGTGAATGTAAAATACAAAATGATGAAGTAAAATGAAATATAATAAAATAAAATACAACACCATGAAGGATCCAGACCTAACTATAAGATATACTAAAAAGGAATGTCTTAAATATGTCTCAGATGTATCCTTCGACACTTTAAGGTGGCGGCCCCCAGGTTTGAAATCACTTTTTGAATCCAGTATTTCACAAGAAAAGAGCAATAATTTAGGATCAGTCATCATACAATGATTAAGAGCAGCTAGACAACACTTCAATCATTACAGGTAAATAAAATGATGGACTTAAAATATATTTTTTAATCAAAACAGGAAAAATAACCAATGGAATTAAAAAGAGAAACTTGATTTTCCCTTCACAGCAGTTTTTGATTAACTTGTGGGTGCGTCATATAATTGTATGCCAGTACATGTATGCTTGCAGTGCATGACATGTTTTATAACCCCTTTGTATTTATGTATTTATTTAAACAGGGTCACTTGGAGGCAGGGCAACGAGCTAAACACACCGCACTTATAAAGTATATATATGTTTAAAGGACAATTGCCTACCACCCAAAGCACAATTTCCTCTCCTTTTAGGTCTGTTTTGATTGCCATCATCTCTTGAGGGAAATATGTAGGTTTGAATCGACCAAAACAATGAGCTGAAAGACGCTAAAAGAGCTCCAACTCATACGACCAAATAGGTCAATAGGTCAAGCGCTTATTACGACCGATAATCACGTTTTAACGTTTTCGACCTCTAGTGCTCCCGTTGACTGCAAAGGCTTTGGAGGGTTGTATATTCACAAATAACCCTCTCTGGAAAATCCTAAATTGTAGAATAGTTTGGCCATTAAAATGCTTTTTGATTAGATTTCTAGCGAGAAGTGTATATTGTAATTTTAGAATCCACGTCCAGTGGATGTGTAGGAAATATAACTTGATAGATATTACAAAGATGATTTGAGGTCTCGCCAGGAGAACGTGTAACGGCAGCGTCCATGTAAAGTTTTCATAATAAAACCGTATTCCCCTCACTGTCAAATGATTTAACAGTGATATCTGCAGTACTCATCCACTAAAAAACATCAGTTTATCCTTGTTAATTACAAAACATTAATTGGTTTAAATTGTGCACACTGTTTTTGTGTTTTTCCCATAGGTTTTTCCCTTTCGATTCTGAGAGACACATTTATTTTTTCAGAGATTTTGATAGGCTAAAACATTGAACTGCCCATAATCCTCAGCTATCGTTGAAGCTCGGTGATTTGATGTTTTAGCCACAATACACGTCTGGATATGGTTTTTATGTGATGTGAAATCGGAAAACATTTAAAAAATAGAAGATAATACTTTATTCTGAGTGTGCTTGCTTTTCTCTTTGAAAGTCATCACATCACGGCATTGTAATACACGGTTCGGCTAAATATTACACATCTGCCGTAGTTCTTTATTTATAGAGCCCTGATTAGAAGACCTCGAGAGTAGACAATCTGGAAGAACTGCCACCGAAACTGAATATGTGACGTGGATCATAAATATATCAGCAATTAAACTAAATCTTCACTTTCTCTTCACACAATACGTCTCCTTGCAGTATCAATACTAATTTGGCTGACTTTTATATTTGATCCAATTGGTAAATAGGCTATATTTACACCATAACAGTGCACAGCTTATAGAAAAGGACTTGTAGTTTTTAAAGATATTACTAATTTTCTTTGAATTAAAGAATGTATTTTTTTTTTTATTTTTTTTTTATACAGATAAAATCCCATTGAGATCATTGATCTCTTTTCCAAGGGAGACCTGTTCAAGTAGTTCCACATGAAACATACAAGCATAAACAGAACAACAAAAGGACATCATACAGCATCATTTACAAAATTATCCACATAAACAGGTACCAATAGCTTCTGATTGACTAGCATCCAACCGAGCTTTAAAAACATTTAGTGGCACCAGATTGTTCAGTTTCCATTTAATTTGCAGACTATTCCAAGACAGAGGAGCTGCGCATCTAAAAGCTGTCTTCCCTAAGACAGTCCTAGCAGTTGGTACATTTAATAAAACCACAGCATTCGATCTCAGGCAGTAGCCACTTACAATTTTCCGTGAGATCAGGGAGCAGATATAAGATGGAAGTTTCCCTAGCATGGCTTTGTATATAAAAATGTACCAGTGACTGAGCCTCCGTACAGTTAGTGAAAGCAAACCAGCCCTTGCATACAGGGTACAGTGATGGGTTAATGCTTTACAGTTTGTCACAAATCTCAGTGCACTGTGATACGCAGCATCTAACTTGACCAGGCAATTGGCAGGTGCATTCATATACATCAGATCCCCATAGTCCAGCACAGGTAAAAAGGTCACAGTGACTAGCCTTTTCCTGGCCTCAAGCGAGAAACAGGACTTGTTTCTGAAAAAGAACCCTAGCCTAACCCTCAGTTTTTTTAGCAGGTTATTGACATGAAGTTTAAAAGAGAGACAATCATCAAGCCAGATACCAAGGTATTTGTAACAGGCAACAACTTCAAGTTTTGTTCCTTGCGTAGTTACAATATCTAAAACAGGCTCTGGTGTCTTTTTTGCTTTTGAAAAGAGCATTACCTTGGTTTTATCCACATTTAAAAGAAGCTTTAATTCAGAGAACTGAGTCTGAATAGTGTTAAAAACAGCCTGTAATTTAACAACAGCCTCCTTAATGGTGGGACCTGCACAATACATCACAGTATCATCCGCATAAAAATGTAAAGTAGCTTCATCCACATTATCACCTACGCTGTTAATATATATGGAGAATAAAAGTGGTCCTAAAACAGAACCTTGTGGTACACCATTAGAAATGTTTAACCACTCAGAAGACAGTCCATCAAAATGAACACATTGGGACCTTTCAGAGAGGTAGTTCACAAACCACCCCACTGCAAGGCTGGATAGGCCAATACTGAGTAGCCTCTGCTTTAAGATGCGATGATCAACGGTGTCAAACGCTTTGGAAAGGTCAATAAACAGAGCTGCACAACTCTGCTTATTATCTAAAATACTAGTAATGTCATTCACCACTTTCATTGTGGCAGTGATGGTGCTGTGTTTCTTTCTGAATCCTGACTAATGTTTAGACAGGATGTCATTTGTACATAATAACTCCTTTACCTGTTCACTCACTAGGCGTTCAAGAACCTTAGCCAGAACTGACAATTTAGAGATTGGCCTATAGTTATTTAAAATAGTTGCCTCCACTCCTTTCAGTAAAGGCAGGACATACGCTGACTTCCATACTTTTGGAATTGTATTTGTGCTGAGGGAGAGGTTAAAAGAGAAGTAAGAGGTGGAGCAATAAAGTCTGCAGCTTTAAAAGAAAGGTTCTAAGTTGTCCGGGCCAGCCAGTTTCCTAGGATCTAGCTTAGATAAGGCTTCATGAACAACATCAACAGTAAAAGGGGTAAAACTGAAAGGGTTTTCCAGACCACGTTGTTCAGAGTCACAGACTGTAGTGTTTACAGAAGCAGAGTTAGTGACAGAATCAAATAGAGAACCACAGGACACAAAATGCTCATTAAAGCAATGTAGCATAGTAGCCCTGTCCGATATAGGGCCAGATGCTGTGGTAAGGCACGGAGGTAGCTCATTACGGATCTCACCGGTTGATATCGATTTTATTGCTTTCCAAAATTTCCTAGGATTATTTAGGTTTTCTGTGGTAACTGACAAATAGTACTTCGACTTTGCACTTTTTACATTTGAAGTGAAGCTATTCCTTAGCTGCCTAAAACGCAGCCATTCTATCTCTGAGCCTGATTTCCTAGCCTTTGCCCAGGCCTTGTTTCTCTCATGAAGGAGACTAGACAGCTCAGCAGAAAACCAAGGATTGTCTCGTCCCTTTACTCTAAATTTACGCAGGGGTGCATGTCTATCAATGATTTCCATAAAACCAAGATAAAAATAAGACCATGCGGTTTCTACATCAGCACACAGATCGATTTTACCCCAATCAAAATCAAACAGATCATGCACAAAACCCTGCTCCACAAAATGTTTTATGTCTCTCTTGATGATAATGCGAGGTTTAACCTTTTTGACCTTAGTGTCCCTAATTGTGGCTACAACACAGTGATCGCTCAGATCATTTGCAAATACTCCCACAGAAGAATATTTATGGGGAACATTAGTTAAAATGAGATCAATTAGGGAGGATTTATTAGGGGACTTAATATTTGGGCGAGTAGGACTGTCCACAATCTGAGTAACATTTAAAGAGATACAAAGGTTTTTAAAATCCTCTGACACTGCAGTTAACCAGTCCCAGTTAAAATCTCCAAGTAGCACTATTTCCTTGTAGTCTAGTTGTGATAAAAGATTTGCTAGTGAAGACAAGGAGTCTTTGACAGCTGAGGGGGGTCTGTAGCAGCCCACCACCATGACCTGTTGACCCTTTGCCACTTCTATATTTAAGGCTAAAAATTCAAATTGCTTACTGATCGATTTGGAAATTAATGTGGTTACACTGAACTTATTCTTAACATAAATTGCAACGCCACCACCTTTATTAGGCCGGTCGGTACGATACACATTAAAACCATTTAAGGCAATGTCAGAGGCCAAAATAGACTTATTTAGCCATGTTTCAGATAAGACAATGACGTCAGCGTCAGTCGATTTTGCCCAGATACGGACAAAATCTAGTTTACCTAACAGACTGCACACATTCAAGTGGATGAAACCCAACCCAGACCTAGCTTTAAAATCAGCAGGAGTAGCGATCTGACTATTACTACTGGGCGGACCAGGGTTAGGTTGTACATTTCCTGACAGTAATAACAACAAAAAAAACAGGCATCTTTTCCTCTTAAGGCCCTGACACACCAACCCGATTTTGGGAGTCAGAGGCCGTCAGAGGCTGTCGGGCATTCGCGGCGCCGTAGTCAGGTTGGTGTGTCCCGCACCGTCGACCGTGACACGCCTTATTCGGACTGCCAGACCCGATGCATGGCCGATTCAACATGTTGAATCGGCCATGCATCGGGTCTGGCAGTCGGAACAAATAATCACTCTGATTGGCTGTTCAGCTAGCAAATCAGTGCATGAGAAGCGAAGCGGAAGTGAGGGACGTAAACAAACGATTTAAGAAGGCACACACAGACTGCTATTCATTTTCATCTCATCATGGCGATCTGGAATGATGCAAACGAAGACCTGCTCATCACCTTGATCCAGGAGAGGCCAGCTCTGTATGATATTACGGAGAAAAGATACTCTTCTTCTTCTCTGTCTTCCGGTTGTTGCCTCTTTTGAATGACGAATACACACTACCGCCGCCTGCTGGTAAGGAGAGTTATTGCCACTCATGCACTGAAGTCGGTGCGGTGTGTTCCCGTGCGACACATGGCCAAAACGCAGGAGAACACGGCCAGGCAACAGCCGACTTCAGCGTCGGCTAGTCCTCTGGTGACTGCTTGGTGTGTCAGGGCCTTTAAATGACACACATACATTGTCATCTAATTTAGAAACACCGGAAAAGTCTGCGAGAGTGTGATTAGAGCTTAAGAAGCAGTCCTGAAGAACCATCATCGCAGGAAAATAAAAAAGACAAGCATATTTTGTCGAGCAGATTGACTGTGACAAGGCAACCGGTAATTGTTTGAGCAACACATCCGAACCTTTGCAGGGGATGCCCACTGCAGGTGGCAGAACAGACCTGAATACAGTAGTCTTCTCAGAATGACTAGAGATCTTCTCATAGTCCAAAACAGTTAACAGGCACAGCAGAATCCCGATATGGGCAATTTCCCCAGACCAGCAGAGCATCCGGATAGGCGTGCAAGCAGGCCCGAAATGTGGAGGCGCTCCGTTCTCCTCGCGATATCCCCGGTGCAGAACCTCCTCAGTAGGCCTACAGCAGGATAGGCGAAGCAGGACCAGCTCGAGGCGTAGAGGCGCTCCGGTCTCTCAGCGATATCCCCGTGGTAAAACGTCCTCGGCACCGTAGAGCACGACAGGTGGAGCAGGTGGATACAGGCCTCCGCTACAGCAGGTGTAAAGCAGGCCGCAGCCCGAACGCGAAGCCGCTCCGGTCTCTCCGTTACGCCCCCCGGGGTAAAATCTCGCCAGGACAGCAGCACACGACAAGTGGAAGCAGGTCCCTGCCACAGCACAACTGGGCAGGTGGAAAAAGGGGGCCCAAACAACAACGTGCAGCCGCTCCGTCTCTCCGCGACTTCCCGGGAAAAACCTCCCCACAACAGCACAGGTGCACAGGTAAACCTCCTATCCATGCCGACGGAAGAGAGGCAGCCCTGCCCCTCACTTTCCACGCTCCGTGAGGCGGATGAGAAAATGTGCTCAGCTCGCGAAAATGCGCTCCGCTCGCTCTGATCGACGAGTGTAGAGTGACGTGTATACTGATTTGAGAGAATAGTCAGGGGTTTTGGGTGATGGGAGACACATAGGCCTATATGGATTCAGAATTTCAATAGCTTACCATCAAATGACGGATATACCTTTCTGTCTGTGATGTTTTCCAAATCAGTAGGGGTGTAACGGTTCCCATAATTCACGGTTCGGTATGTACCTGTCCTCGGTTTGGGGGTCACGGTTCGCTACGGGTTCGGTACAACGACAAAAAGCAAAAAAAAGTCCCAAATTCATAATTCCAGGTTTGTTTTTTATTTATTTGGGGCAGTAGTGCAAGTTTCAGTTTAAAAATAAGGAACTTAACATTTTGAATAATTAACTTTATTACACAGTTAAAAACAAACCACAAACAGTACCACACACACTCAGATGGCCATTACCTATAATGGCTGATTTCAAACAAAAAGGTTCAATAAGCCGTAAAACTAAAAAGAATGTCTTGAAAATATTACTAAATAAATAATAAGAAAGTGTTTCAATCACTTTCAATCACAATCAATACAAGCCGGGGTCCTCTACTATTGCATAGCCGTTGAAAATGATATGCCAAAAGCTTCCGTTATTTATTTTGGTCTCTCGGCTTTCAATAGTGATGTTACGTATTGCGCCGAGGCTTCGGAGCATGTGTCGAGTAATCTCCGAAGCTTTTTGTGAAGCTTGTATCGAGGCTTGTATCATTTTGGGCCAGTGACGTCATCGATGACAAACAAAGCCTCGCTGCCTGTCGATACCACGTGACTGCTTCAGGAAGCGATTCAGATCGGTTGAACCACAACGCTCATATTACCCATGGATGTATAATAAGAACCATATTACCCCTCCTGTACCCGGGCCCGGTGACACGATGGAATTAAGAGAGCTCAGACCCTCACTTATATAGAGGTCGGAACATGTCATAAGTATAAATAAATAAAAGCATAAATAAATGTAGGAATAAAAACATGAATAAATACAGGAATAAATAGGGTACAGTGTTTTCAGAAAGATTCAGTGTGTGGGCTGTGGCTCAGCTGGAAAGCAGTTGACTCACAACCGCAGGGTCCGTGGTTCAACGACTCGGTGGTTGAAAAAGAATAATGCTGGTTTTAAGTCCATTTGGATTGTGATTTGTCAGAGGTGTTTTTTTTGTATTGCTTCTGTTTTGGGACGAGCACCACCTACTGATGGGGAATGGATGATTTTTGTTATGTTTTCTTTTTTTTTTTATAAAAGCTACAGCTAAATGTGATAATGCAGTTAATAAATGTATTCTGTGATATGGTTTAGCCTTTCTCAGGCTACAACAAGGTTAAGTTTATGAATATTAGTAAGGAATACAAATCCCTCTTTGCAATGTTTATCAGCCTCCTTAGGCTTTTCAATCACAATCATTAAACTGGAATAAAAACAATATTGTTAACATGAAAATATGATTTTATGTTTGTTGTTTAGCGTTATTCTAAGGCTTTACTCATTGGGAACTCGGTATGAGATAGAGCACACTGTTGAGATGTCCAATCTGCCTGTTTTACACACTTTGACCAACAGGGGGGTTTGTGTTCAAATGAAGCCCATGATGAAGTCTCATGAGATGAAGTCTTTTGCGAACCAATTGGATGGAAAGCTTCATAAGGCTTCATCTCACCATCACTAGCTTTCATGTCTATTGGCTTCTTAAAAACAGCGGGGATCAGCTGCTGAACTGCTGTTGTTTTTTGCCGGGCTCCGGTGATTGGCAAATCTGGGTGATGCCTTCTGATATGATTTAGCATGTTTGAAGTGTCACTATTAGCATACCGCACTGCTGTCGAACAACTCCGACACAATGTCCTCGTCCGATCCTCCACTCGCACACTCCATCGTTATTGTAATCCACAGGGAACCCGAAATGCTCCCACACAGCTGATTTCAAAGAAACAGGTGGGTTCTAGCTCTTCTGTGTGTTATCTGAATTCGCAATACTAACTTTTCTTCTTCTTTTATTATGTTTGTTGTGTTTTCTTCTTCTTCATTTGTTGTTTAAGGGCGGCTGGCAAACAGCTTGTCACTAAGGTAACTTCGTCACTGTGAACTGCCGGCTTCGGGCATTTTTATACAATTTATACTATTTATTGATGTAGTGTTTATTGTATTTTATTTTGAAATATGTTCCCGTTTCCCCATGTCTGTTGCCGTTGATTGTGTGCACCTGGTGCCCTGTGTTGTCTCCTCCCCCCTCAACTATTGTCCCGTTGGGTTGATTGGGTAGTGCATTTAGGCTCTGGGGTTTTTCTGTTTGAGAGATTGTGTGTGAGATCCTGGTGGTGGCTGGTGACTGTGTTCACGTGGGCAGGAGATTGATGCTGTGTCATGTTTATGCTGTAATAAATGCCCACACCGGGTTGTATTTTGGACGTTCTGCCTCTGCCTCCTTGCTTGGTCTGGGCCGCTCAATTGTCAGCTTCACAATTGGTGTCAGAAGTGGGATTGACCAAGTGAGGAGGGAAAATTATGGAGGGGAATAACCGCAAGTTTGAAGAACTAACGGAGATGATGATGTTAATCATGCAGTCTCAGACAGCCGGAGAGCAGCAGTTTTTACGGATACAACAACAGGTATCTGAGATAGAAGAGGAACGGAGACTCCGGAGGCAAGACGGCAGGTTGGCTGAAGAGCTCGGCCGCATCACCGTCCGGTATGGGGACCATGCCCAAAGAGGGGAAAAAGTGATGCAACAGATTCAAGAGTACCGTATGGAGCTCCGGGAGCAGGACCGTATAAACCAACAGAAGGAGGAGGCGGAGCAGATCATGGAGCGTCAGCTGCTGGAGGAGCTGGAGAGACAGAGACAGACAGAGCTCACGGCCCAGAAGGCCAGAAAGAAGGAGCTGATCAAAAACCTGGAGGAGAATAACCGCCAGATGAAGAGGGAACTTGAGCGAGCGGCCGCTGAGAAGCTGGAGAAGGTCAACAGGAGCCTACAGCGTCACCTGCAGCGCAGCGCGAGGAGAAGGAGGAGCGCGAGAGGGAGCTCCTCAGCATGAAGAAGCAGATAGCCACTCTGATGCAGCGGCTCCGGGCGGACCCCACTCAGCTGGAGAGGTTGCAGTCCATGCTCTCTGTGAAGAACGGAGAGATACAGGACCTCAGGAGGAAATCTCTGTCAGAGCGTCAGAGAGTTTTGGAGCTGGAGAGGAAGCTCTACACAACTGAACGGCTGATCAAACAGACTCAGAGTGACAAGATCAAACTGCAGATCAGAGTAGGGGAACTGCAACACGAGTATGAGCCCAAAGAAGCAAAAAAGGATCGGATCCCGAAGAGGAAGAAAGAGAAGCTTCCTTTCGACATCACGGCACCCTCTGAGGAAACCACGCTGCACAAGGGGCCGCAGGTTGTTGTCGTGGGGATAGACATCACCAATATAACAAATTCAGACGCTGAAGCAGCTAATACAGTGGAGACAGAGAAGCTCCCGGTTGAGGAGCTGGTCAGGAAGGGGTACGATGAGGATACGGTGCAGATGCAGCTGAGGCTGGAGAAGGTCAGAGCCACTCCGCAGCACATAGAGGAGTCCAGGAAACACCGGGTGGAGTGGAGACCCATGGAGAAAAGAAAAATGGCCAAGGCCAGAGAGCGATGCAACCATGCGCATCGCGCGGTGGTCCGGTGCCTTGCAGCCGTACAACTTTGCGGTTAAGTACCGGCCAGGGAATTCAAACCAGGTGGCTGACTGGTTGTCCCGAAGCCAAGACTGTTAAGACACTGTGCTTCCAGGGGAGAGGGGTAAGGAAATGTGACTACGGTAACTTCGTCACTGTGAACTGACGGCTTCGGGCATTTTTATACAATTTATACTATTTATTGATGTAGTGTTTATTGTATTTTATTTTGAAATATGTTCCCCTTTCCCCATTTCTGTTGCCGTTGATTGTGTGCACCTGGTGCCCTGGTGCCCTGTGTTGTCTCCTCCCCCCTCACCTGTGTCCTGATTGGGTTGTACATTTAGGCTCTGGGGTTTTTCTGTTTGAGAGAGTGTGTGTGAGATCCTGGTGGTGGCTGGTGACTGTGTTCACGTGGGCAGCAGATTGATGCTGTGTCATGTCTATGCTGTAATAAATGCCCACACCGGGTTGTATTTTGGACGTTCTGCCTCTGCCTCCTCGCTTGGTCTGGGCCGCTCAATTTTCAGCTTCACACAGCTTTTAGGCGCAATACCGCCCCCGAAATGATATATAGTGTAGTGGATCCTGCCCTGAATGACAGCCTTTTCTCCCACTCGTAAAAAAATTGCGTATTCGTCGTGTGCCGAACCGTGACGGTACGGGACGAATACGGATACCGTTACACCCCTACAAATCAGATATTAATGTGTAGAAGTTAGGGCCGTTTCTTCCTATAGGCGGACTATGCAGATGCATAGGGCCCCCGCGGCCACTAGGGGGCCCCCAAACTGAAAGTACTTTTTTTTTCTTTTTCTTTTTTATTCATCCAAAAAAAGCATAATTCAAAGATGAACACAATTAGTTGAAGTGGGAGGGCTGAAGCATAGCTTATGGAAAGTAACCCTCCCGTGCATCATCCTAATACAACACTATAAACCTATCAAAGACTCAGAGTGAAAAGGACCTTGGTGTGAATGTTGATAATACCCTGACATTTAGTGACCATATCCGTCGGGCAAGTAACAAAGTGAATGGTATCCTAGCAATGATCCGCAGATCATACACTTATTTGGACTCTGACGTAGTACGTAGTTTATACATCTCTCTTGTACGGCCACTCATCGAGTATGGGAATGTCGCTTGGTCCCCCATGTACAAAAAGGATGCTGAGGTCATCGAGAAAATACAGAGAAGGGCAACGAAGCTGGTTCCAGAACTAAAGGACCTACCATATCAAGAACGACTGCAAAGTCTTAAGATCCCGAGTATGTATTATCGAAGGGCGAGGGGAGATATGATCGAAGTTTTCAAATATCTCCACAACGTCTACAAAACATCATGCCCACTACAACGGGATTATAACACTAGGACTCGTGGACACGGCCTCAAGTTGAAGAAGCAGTACTCGAGACTTGGGTTGGGTATCGTTTGAATTTCCACGATTCTGATTCCGATTCCGATTCTACTTTTCGATTCCGGTTCTTAACGGTTCTCAATTCCGATTCTTTGAGGGGCAGGGTAACAAATTATAAATTGCTTCTTCCACCAAAAAAATTACATTTATTCGAGAAACTTTTACACAGGTTAGTTTACAGTAATATTCACATTAATCAGTCTGTTTATATTCACTACTATGTAACTGTAACCGGGAGGCGTGTGGTGCAGTTGGTTGTGAGTTGGAACAGGAGGTCACAGGTTCAAACCCCACTGCAGTCAGCATGTCGTTGTGTCCCTGGGCAAGACACTTCACCCCAAATTGCTCCTGTGGGGATTGCCCACAGTATTGAGTATGTAAGTCGCTTTGGATAAAAGCGTCTAACAAGTGACATGTAATGTAACCTGAGAACCACTGAAGCTACAACAGTGCAACAGTCCAACTTTTAAAGGAAACCCCCCCCCATTTACAAACATATCTGCCTTCTCAGGCATACCGGGAAGAGACTTTTGAACATTTTAAAGTAAAATGCTTCAATCTGGTGCACTTTAAGCAGAATTACTAGAGACTGGATCTAGGGGGTACAACTCTAAACACCCATATGAAAAAGATCGGTTTACATTTTAATAATCAAATATGTATGTGAACATAACCAGTAACCTACCATAGCCAATAACAAATACATGTAACTTATTTTATTTTTGTTGTTCATTCATATCTTATTTTATTTATGCATATTTTTTTATCTCTCCAGTTTAAAACGATATGTCTGGTATACTGTCCTATAGTATACATTGGAATGATTTCAAACCTGTTTTATCCCAATAATTATAAAGGAGTGCCTTGGAAATATGTGTTTACATAAATTGTGATCAAACCGTTTGAGACCCACTGAGATAACTTAGACTAAAGTGAACTATCGAAACACTCAGAGTCCTTTACCTCACTGAGCTGTAGTTATCAGCCTCAGTCTGACTGGAGAGGACTCTCCCTCCACATTATTGTAGAAACATCTTCTTCTTCTTCCATTAGAGCAGCTAGCACCAGATGCTAATAACAACAGCGCCCTCCCTTTCTCCCTCGCTCGCTCCCACGCTCACTCGCACTTTGGCTGTGAGCTGCGGGTGCCAGATAAGCCAACATCCCCCATTTTCATCACTTGCAGCGCCCATCGTACAGGGCAAATGAAAAGTGTAACCGGGATGAAAAGGGTGTTACATTTACTTAATTATGAATGTTGTTACATCAAGGCTGAAAATTAGGATGAGCACCAACGGTCAAAACTTTTTTTATCTATAATGCCAGTGCGATGGGCCGGCCCTGGCTTCAGGTTACGCTGTAGGAAGTGTAGGTACAACGCTACATTTCCCGCCCTGCCGCAGTCATACAGTAGGCTACGGAGAGCGGCGAGAAATATTTCCTCAGGCATCGAAAAGTGGAACCGAAATTCACATTTCTAAATGATGCTGTTGGAATCTAAATGTTGGAACCGGTTCCGAACCGGAACCGGTTCTCGGTACGCAACCCTACTCAAGACTGGCTATCCGCCGCAACTTTTTCAGCCTGCGTGTGGTTCACTTGTGGAATGATCTGTCAGAAAGCGTTGTCACATCCAAGACGGTTAACTGTCTCAAATCCCGCCTCGACCATTACTGGTCAAATATCACCTTCACTTTGGACTATGTGACTGTTGCCAGCATCCATAGTATATAAAGAACAGTGATCTACTTATTTATGAGCGACTAAAAGGCCTTAGGCCTATTACAGCCGTATCCTATTGATTGATTGATTGACAACATTGGCATTATTGCGTCAAAAACGTATAGAAATGAAGGAGTACAAAGAAATAAAGAAAACAGGAGAAGAAATGTGATAAAAGTTAGGGCAGGAAAACAATACATGCATATATATATATATATATATATATATAGCTGGCTGGCTGGCTGGCTGTTCTTTATGGTGGTTGGGAAATAAAGACACAATGATGTGCAACTCTACCTCCTCTCGTGTTTGGTTCTTTCACTGGAAATCCAGCCGCTAAAAGGGTCGCTGTCTCACATACATACATGAGTGTCCTACACTAATAATAATACACAGTTATTATGGCATTGTATGCTGTGTGTTATTTGTAACATCTTCAGAAACTACCTTTCCAACTCCTCGTGCAGTTGACTGTTACAGGTGTAAACAGGTTCATGGTACAATGCATAGGCTTCAAATCGAGAGACTGCAACTGTATTTTTCTTTACCATTCTTTCACAATAAAGTTAATAGTAATATTTAGTGCTGTCAAAATAATCGCGTTAACGGCGGTAATACATTTTTTGAATTAATTGCGTTAAAATATTTAACGCATTTAACGCATGTGCAGAATGGCCCGCCCCATACGTGCCACCAGTGGCAGCGCCAGAGTATGGCTGGGGTAGGCTACACCCATACCAAGAAATGGCTTAGCCCCACCATGAACAATGATGTTAAAGTAAGCAAAATAAAGTCTGCCAACTCGCGCGGAGTAAATTGCACAGACAGCAGTTAGTAAGATTGATTTCAGCAGCCACGGTTTTGAAAACTTTTGTCACGTAGTGATCGTCTTCTCAATAGAACATCTTTGATAACGGCGTGGTGTTGTTGCAGGAAGTCCCGACGGAGAATACTTTTGCTGTAGTACAGGGGTGCACATAACTGGTATGCAGGTTATGTAATCTGAAATGCGTACCGTCACTTGTGTCACAAAGGGCATTTGCGTACCGACGTACTTGTGAAGCTTTTCCAGAAGGCGGTTAGATCACCGGATGACAGAGTCGGTCTCCGTGTGCACAGACAGGGCTGCTGTTAACGTTGGTCTGTACAACGGAATTGTGCCAAAACTACGCCAACCGGCTGCGGAGGGAGACTTCCCTCCCCCCCCCTTCACTGGAGAACTGCGCTAAAACAGCTGATGACAACGTTCACACTCTTGCGGCTTTCACACCAGTGCTTTTCAGTTTCTAGCTCCGAGTGGGAGCTTTTCTGGTTCAGCTCCGGTTTCCCTTTTCAGCTTTCGCTCTGTTCACACCGCCCACTGGCACCCCAGAGCTGCCCCTGCTGCGTCATGACGTCACCGTTTACATCGCTGATTTGTATTAGACATTAGAATTGACTATTCTTGTCTGTCACATACTCTTTTGTCTGTCACATAAATGGTGCAAGTTGCGCAACTGATGTGGTGTTGCGCTAAGCGGAAATTATTTTTAACGGACACTTTGACCGGAGAGATTTAGATTTGCCGGTCTTCAGCATATTTTACCAGTCGTAGTCCGGTAATTACCGGCTAACGGGAACTCTGGCCGACGGGTCGGGTCGGTTTGCGGAATTAATTGGCAATATGTGCGGGTGGTGGGGCAGGTTCGGTATTGCACATTACGGGTGCGGGGCGGGAGCGGGTCTTGAAAATCAGACCCGTGAAGGACTCTGGGTCACAGACATAAGACCAGCTGTTAAATAACCCGTTCGAGTCCAGATTTGGATTGTCTCCCGTGGATTCATTCCATTTCAAAGAGCTCGGCGTAACCTTGGCGCACTGCCACTCCAACATCCAATCACAGAGCTTGAGGACTAATCACAGGGTTTTTCAAGCAAACCGGATGTTGTAGTCCCAAACGATAGCTGAGGATTATGGGTAGTGTAGTGTCTTCGGCCATCCTAAAGTCCTAAAAAAATATTTGTTTCTCGGAATCGAAGGTTAAAAACACAAAAGCATTGTACACAATTTAAACCAATCAATGT
This sequence comes from Pseudochaenichthys georgianus, assembly GCF_902827115.2. Classification (NCBI taxonomy): domain Eukaryota; kingdom Metazoa; phylum Chordata; class Actinopteri; order Perciformes; family Channichthyidae; genus Pseudochaenichthys; species Pseudochaenichthys georgianus. The sequence goes on along the minus strand of NC_047517.1, from coordinate 10,812,116 downwards.
TGTGTAATTAACAAGGATAATCTGATGTTTTTTAGTGGATGAGTAATGCAGATATCACTGTGTAATCATTTGACAGTGAGGGGAATACTTCCGGTTTTATTATGAAAACTTCGAGACCGGAAATACTGTTTTCACCCCGTGAGGGTTGACGCAAACTTTACATGGACGCTGCGGAAAGACGTAGTATATTAACGTTCTCCTGACGAGACCTCACATCAACTTCGTAATATCTATCAAACTATAGATTCTACTCGACCACTCGACATGGATTCTAAAAGTACAATATACACTTCTCGCTAGAAATCTAATCAAAAAGCATTTTAATGGCCAAATTATTCCACAATTTAGGATTTTCCAGAGAGGGTTATTTGTGAATAAACGACCCTCCGGAGCGTTTGCAATCAACGGGAGCATGTTGTTTCTTACACGACCACTAGAGGTGTTACACTTTAAAACGTGACTATGGGTCGTAATAAGCTGCTGAACAATCAACCTATTTGGTCGTTTTTTGTAGGAGGACAGGCTGGTTAGTCACTATGACAATTTTCCAATGAGTTTGTATAATGTCATCCATTGTAAATATTAAAACGTGTAAAACAGCTGGTTTAGCTTTAGTGTATTGATTTTAAAAGTTGCATATATGGAATACGGCTCACACCTGAAACTTGTGCTTTTCTTATATTGTACTTCTTAAATATATATGTAAAAATATATTACACTGTAGTATTCATGTCTTAATAAGCCCACTTTTTAAATGAATTCAGTCAATTAAAGTTGAAAATATTTTCTAACAAAACAAAAGCCCAATAACTTATATAAAATAAATAAAACTCTATGAAAACATATTCAAGTATCAAGCATATGCCTACATTTGATTGATATTGCTATCTTATAACTTCATTTATGAGGTAATATATCTCACCTCTAGTGAGTGGCCTAGCATTTTGTATATTTGTATGTATGGGTGAAAAAAGTATGGACACTCCTGATCTAAAGCAAAGTTTGTGTACAACAAAAATTAGAAAGTAAGCTGGTAATTCTACTGCTTACAGTAAGTAGTACTTTCTACTTAAAACACTAGACATAAAGACTACAAAACACATTCATCTCAAAAAGAGAAGAGATCATCTCGAGGCAGAAACCTTCCAACCTGATCATATACAAACAAATATATTTATATCTATATCTAAAAACGATTCAACCAAGCATCTAAGAGATTACATTTTGCTGTCCGATTCACAAAGAAATTATGTTAAAACTGAACATTTAAGCATTATGAATTGGTCATTGAGTTAGGCATCTTTGTATAAGACAGCAATTTCAATCTGTGCAATATAATTAGAACAATTTCAGTTATATATTCGACATTGCTGTTGATGCAATGCAGGTGATGGGTGGTCTGGTCTTTTCGAGTATAACAAATAGTTGGCTTTCGGTTTCCTGCACCTAATATTGTAGCGCCTTGCAAATCGGCCACAGCACAACAATCATTCCTCCGTGTTGTCTCAACTTGGCTGTTTGCCTGGACTCATTTGAGCAACCCCATTCGGAGATGCTTTCTGCAGTAAAATAGCAGAATGCTTAAGAAAAAAAAATCCTATTTAGCGAGGAGTTTGTCTTTCTGAGCGTGGCGTCATGCTAAAAACCCTATTTTCACTGGGAACGGCCACCCTATCACGAACTCTGCAGGGGAGCCACATTAGAGGTAATGTCATCCACAGTTTAGCCCTGCGCTCCTCATTCCTCCATCTCTCCCCTAATGAACTCCCTCTGAATTACCACTTCATCGGCGCCCTGCCTTTTTATGATTCTATTTGTTTATCCATCTCTGATTTCCTCGTTTTGCGCTGTACCGTGGCCCGCACAAGCTCTTTAATTTTTATCGGCCACTGTTAGCAGGCGGCGAGTTTGAGGCGCTTCACTCATCACATAAAGCATCACCCCCACCCAGCCCTGCCAACCCCGACCCACCTCCACACCGAGATTAGCAGATTAGGGCGCTCATCAGTCAGGAGGGGGGGCCCCCGCTGTGGCAGGCCACAGCCCACATCACACAAACATCTCTGGGAGGCATCGTGGCGTAATAGGATGCACAATACTTTCCCCCCATTAATACATCGCTCATAACACAGTTTACGCATGAAGTGGTCACATTATCTGTTGCATTTGTCTGCCAATGTCTTCAACTCAATAGGAAGAGGAGTGGTTAAACAAGTGCAGAAAATATACATATTGAAGCTTTCTCCATTTAATTTTTCACTAAAGAATGATCACAACTGTTCCTATGACACCGGCTGAGGCTCTTATTCGCTGACTGCTAGCTGCCCATCACTGATTAATGTTGCTTTTACTGAATAATTATTTATATTTTCAAGGCTACATTAAGAGAATACACATTTCCTCTAACTCTAAAGCTATGAAGGTAGATATGGTGCAAAATGCGAGAGCATGTAAAACCTGATGTGAGCACTTGCAGAAAATAAATCTGAGCTTGTGTGCATACATTTACACTTTTATAAAATATCCACGTAACTGTGAACCAAAATGTACACTTGTATAAAATATCCACGTAACTGTGAACCAAATGTACACTTGTATAAAATATCCACGTAACTGTGAACCAAATTTACACTTGTATAAAATATCCACGTAACTGTGAACCAAATTTGAAGTCACAGAAGTGTTGTAGCTTGTAGAAAAAAAATGAATTTAGTGATGAAATGTTCACTTGCAGAAAAATACATATTTTTTAAATATATATATATATATATCAAATCAGTTATTACAACTTGACGAATCTGCTCTGTGGCAGTATAAATCGACGAATCTGCGGTCTTGACTTTTGCTACACTTCTTGCGATAAATGTGTCGCAAAAGTAATTTTCACCTGTAGATGTGGGGGGAGGGAGGGGGTTGGAGCGAAGGGGCGGAGCCATCAGAAGGACGAGGCTCGGGTCAGTCACACAGTCACAGCCATAGTCACGTCGAACCGGATGACTGCGGGGCTAACGGTTCGTGTCGCTACCAGTCCGCTGACATGGCGCGTCAATCAATGGTAACTTTTGCCCATAATTGCCCAGTATTACTTTTAATATTATTATTGTGATTGAGGATGAAATCCGCTTTGAAGACCACCGTTTTATATCGTGCAGTTTAGCGGCAAAATAATGTCAATTAGCCAGCTAACGCTGGCTTTGTTGAGTTTATGCTCGCTAAACAAGTAGTGGTTGTAGTCTACAGCAGTAATTAATATATTATAGCCCACTGCTTTGGTACTAACGGTTGATAACCGTTTCTGAAAATAAAACCAATTGAACTGTACTGAAATAATGACAAGTTTTATAATTGTCCATGCCATTTTCTATTTAGAACGAAGACTTCAGAATCTTAAAATCCATTAACGTTTGTATGCAATTGTCAATTCAACTCTAGAATCAAGCAACAATTAATATATTTGCATCACATTAGTTATTTATATTTCGCCATCACTGAACTATACGTGTAATACATTTAAGTCAAGCTAAGGTACATGTAATGGTAGCTAGTTAGTACTCTTACCTGTGATGCCTCCTCCAAACAGCATAATAACCAGACTGTATCATTAAAACTATAAGTACCAGTTCTAGATCCTTGACTTTAGACAAACAATTCAAAAGACAACATGTATTTAAAGACCAATCTTTATTTGAATCTGCCTCTTAACCTGAGATATTAGTTATACAGTAATAGTATTGACAATCTAAAAAAACTGAGCAACTCAACAGTCAACTTTATATTTCTTATTGTCTAAAGCATTTATTATTTTCATTTTCCCCCTCTCATATTCAGTGTGGACGGATTGAGACAGCGTGGTGTCCAGAGAGCTGCAGAGACTTCAGGGAGAAACCTCCGTGTGATGGACGTCCTGTCTGTTGGTTTGGCCAGAGAGGACTGAGGGTCTTTCCTCAGCGAGGAGGACCAGGCCTGATGGAGGAGCCCATGCTGGGCACAGCTGATACCAACTGCACAGGCCTAGTCACGTTATTTGACTAAATGTGTTTACTTTTACATTTAATAGGTTTACACCTTCTGTCCATATGTGCTTTTTATTTAAAACATTTTATTCACTTTTGGTTCACATTTCAATAAATTGTATTTGTATTTGTATCCTTTCGTCCATTATTCTTACTGAAAATGTTAGATTACACATTCACATCTGACTGAAGATTGGCCCCATTTATTTGTGACGTTGCAAACTCTGCGGTACAAGGCACAAGTGATGTGAAGCTCATAAAGTGAGGCAAATAGAAACAATCAGCTGATGGAGTGTAGATGTGGAAATAGGTGGATTCGATCAGCTGACTGTGTTTTTCGCCACACTTTATAAGCCTGACTATAACCACCCCTTCTCTGAGGTGCAGGCAGCGTCACAAACAAATTATGGTCCTGGTAGACTACAAAAATATTCGGTATGCAGATCTTTGTTTTCACAATAAAAGTAGTTTCTTAGTGAATGTCCTGTACTGGTCTTTACATCTCATAACATTAGCTTTTAATGTTCCTCTTGGATGTTCTTCTTGACCCTCAGAGAAGGAGAATATGTCGTTTCTTTCAGGCATGTCCTTTCCTAACAAAAATTACAGGAAACATAAAACATTATTGCAGAACAAGTGTGTTATTTATGAAAGAGGTGTGTTTGTGTGTTATGGGGCTGTTGATATAATTATGTTTTAATTGTAATCAGATTATGAATGAACAGTATGAAATTCATCAACATTGAAATATAGTTATCAAAATAATATTTAACTGTTATCAAAACGTAGTGCAACTGTAGAAGCTTGCTCTGTTGTCTCACTCAAAGAATAACTTTTACCACGTTTTTTACAGACAATATTGAGAGATAAATAGTAGCAGTTCTCACTATGTGTTAACCTGTTAAACCCCGAGCCTGTTTTTCAGGTTTCAGGCTCGAAAATGACATTCCCAGAACAAATGACTATAACTTCACTTCTAAAAGGTTTATATGAATAATTGTTGTTATCAAAACAAGGTTACATCTGTGAGTTGTATGTAGAAGTGTCAGAATCAATATAGATGTTTCTGTGTCAGAGTAAATTCAGATGGAACATAGCAAAAAAATGCAAATTCCTGTCTCCGCCTAAAGAAAACCCATTACTTATAGTGAAGACCAACCTTGAATGATGGTTTAGTAGCCTAAAAGCTTAAGGAATCCAAAGTATAACATATAATAAGTACCCTGTATCAAGATTGAGGCAAAACAAGTGACATTGGACCTTTTTAGAGAGGTTTATGAAAATAAAGTCCAGGCGGAATAAGCTTTGGGCACATTTGGTTCCATCAGTGCCATTTGACCTTTTTCAGGTACCATACTATAAAAAGCATTGTATTACATTGAATCATCAATATAGGTATTCATTCCACCAAAAAAATAAAATAAAAATATTTTAAAAAATTAAAAACATTCTTAATTTTATTTTACAAATATCATTGTGTGTGTGTGTGTGTGTGTGTGTGTGTGTGTGTGTGTGTGTGTGTGTGTGTGTGTGTGTGTGTGTGTGTGTGTGTGTGTGTGTGTGTGTGTGTGTGTGTGTGTGTGTGTTGGTGTGTGGGTATGTGTAGGTGTGTATGTGTAAGTGTAGCTGTGTGTGTATGTAACTGTACCAACGCACTATACAATAAAACTGTATGTCATTGTGTGTACAGATGTAGCGCTTCGTTTCAGACGCCTACCCGGGCGGGTCCGTGATCGGCACGGGGTGGGCCCCTGCTGAAAAGGAAAACCCCCCCGCAGGACTTGAAACGCCCCCTTGATAAATACATTTAATTATAATGAAACCAGCAGCAATGGATCATGGATCCACCAGGGGGAGCCGTGAAAAGCTGCCACACTGTAACTCATGTGAAATAAACAGCTGATCTACAGGGATCTGATATAGCGGATATTTGTTAAGATCCATATATGTCACGGATAGGATCACATTCTGTGCTTAAGTAAGAGACATGTAATCATTTACTAAACATCACCATGTTTTTATTTAACAAAATAATGTTTAATTCACGTTGGCGTAATTTACGCCGCGTAAGTACAAAACCATCGCTATGTTTTTAGATCAGGAAATGCATCCAGGGTCAAACAAACGATGGTCGATCGTGATCCTCGCGATCATTTAATGTATCATATTTCGCGAGTTGAAATGAATGCACTACATTTAATCCACGTGAGTTTACAACAACGACAATAATCGCTTTGTTTTTATATCACATCCGACGCAGCGGCTCTCTACCGATCATCCTAATCCCACGGGCAAACAATAATATGTACAGTGTTCATAGTTTACTGTATTATTAGTGTCTAATATTACTGCTATAATAATCACACATTGAGTTGTTGAAATCAGACCGTCGTTTTTTTTTAAACGCTCTGAATGAAACGGCAGCTCTCAGGTGATCAGCTGTGTGTTTACACAATAACATATGCATAGTAATTTAATACCTTCCAAGTTCCAACACACATTGTAAGAACAGTTCTGTTTCATATGAGTGTTGAGAGCCGTATCCACAAATCTACTAATTTTGCCCTCAGTGCACCAGATTGATGCATTTAACTTCAATTTAAATAAAAACATCTTCTGTTGTAACAACAATAACATTATAAATAGTAACATAGCATGGTATTGCACATTTACTGTAGCTTTGAGTGTTACTGGCCTGAGATTTTTTTATTACATGAATGAAGGTGACTGAGGCTTTTTAATATAGACTTTTCAGTGTCCCACATTTTGCACAGAACTGTCCCACATTAGGAAAACAGATTGTCTGAGACAACTTGGCACTAAGAGTACTAATATGTCTACCATTTCTTGTATGAGTTTAATATCTGCATGTTCTCTTTTGGTTTGATTAGGACACATCCTGGGGATTTCAGAATGTTACTGGATTTTGATTTATTGTATCGGCTTCATGTCGCAATATATTCCCGAAGTCTGAAATGCAAAAATGTTCCACATTAGGGCAATTCACCCTGCATTTAATCATTTTGTTTATTTTTAACGAAATAAATGTGGTTTAATCCATCATGAAATTAATGTAGGCTATTTACTTAGTACATATCTGACATTAACGATTAACACACTGTTCATACTGCTCACAGGCTGATATCTAGTGTATTTATACCCCTCACTGTTTATTCATCATTCAATTCATTATATATTTTATTCTGTAGATTGTGTACATTACTTTTCACTTTACTGCTTGTTGCACCTGGTTAGAAGCTAAACTGCATTTCGTTGTCTCAGTACCTGTAATCTGTGCAATAACAATAAAGTTGAATCTAATCTTGAGCAGGTAGTAGGCCTACATATCTGACATGAACGATTAAACACGTTTGTGCATTCTTTATGAATGCAAACCGAGTCATTTCGTTTATTTTTAACGAAATAAATGTGATTTAATCCACATAATTTACTGTGTTAATTGTTTACTTAGTATTGTTTAACTTGAATGTTCTTCACTTTTTAAATGCCTCTGTGATGTGCTGCTACCCATTTCCCCTCGGGGACTAATAAACGAATACTATGACATTAACGATTAAACACATGTGTGCATTCTTTATGAATGCAAACCGAGTCAAGCCGACTCTAATAAACGAATACTATATATTGAACGTCTATTGAATGGCCTTTGTATGTATACAGTACAGTATAGCCCAACCATTTACACCTTCCTTTTTTCCCGTCAAGAGTTTGAATTGGAGAAAGGTAATCGGTGGTGCTTTTATAGCCTATTGCATAATAACTGTGTGATTTATATTGCTTTTCAAATGCATATGGCCACCCATTTACACGGCTCTTCCCGTCAAGAATATGAATAGAACTTAGTTAGATCACTTTACATTTCTGCGAATGAATTTTTAATCACACACGTCTCCCCATCCCGAAAATAAAAAGAGGAAACAATTTTCAAGTTCAGTTTTCACCATTTTATTTAAAAATAACTGACATACAGTAACAGACACATGCTGTAGGCCTATCTGCTGCGGAAACCAGGACGAGCGATTTCGGGATCTGTTTTTCTGGGGCTCCTCAGTCTCTCGTTTACCCGGCTCCTGATCTTATGCCACTGGTCAATGTTCAGATTTGGGAACCGATTGGAAACATAAGACTCAATCTGTTGCTTCACATTGAGGGGAAGAGGCATTTTCCCATTGGTCCCAGTCCAGTTGGTTATTTTCACCATTCTCCCATAGCCTATGTTACAAATGGCGTTATGGCCATGAACATATTAGCAGCATAAATCTCAGGGCGATGCTGCCCCTTAAAAAAGCTGTCCTGGTAAAAACTTTCCTCTCGTTCTGAGGAAACAGCCCTGGTGGGTTCATCAGGAGTGACCGCCGATACTGAGACAACGAAATGCAGTTTAGCTTCTAACCAGGAGCAACAAGCAGTAAAGTGAAAAGTAATGTTCACAATCTACAGAATAAAATATATAATTAATTGAATGATGAATAAACAGTGAGGGGTATGAATACACTAGATATCAGCCTGTGAGCAGTATGAACAGTGTGTATGAATATGCTAAGATATATAAAGTATGAAAACGGTAGGACCATACCGTTCTCCAGCCCCAACCCCCCCATGTTTCATATGTATGTTGGGGACCCTTTGTTTAAAACTAATTGGCCATCGGAATGTGTGGAGTCACATTCCACAGCTCTCCCCCCTCCTGTGATCCCCCGCACACAGAGAAAGAAATATCAAACATTTAATAAAAGTGAAAAACAATGAACAAGACTTAACGTATTCATCATAATTAATTATATTTATTTCGTTTGGATGTAGGTGATCTTCTACTATATGAACATTTTGGACCCAAAATCACAACATATATGTAAAAACAGATTTTGAAAATGATTTTATTTTTCACAACACAAACATACACAACGAAACCATTTAAAAGCTGGAAATATATACATGGGATGTAACTATGATAATGTGAAAGTTTGATTGAGGTAGCATGGGATTTCATTCTGATAAGGCAAAAGTGTTATTATAAATATAATACAAATATATATATATATATACACATTATGTACAAAAATCTGTTTTTTCTGTCTTTATCTGTGCCACGCTTCAAAGCGGTTTCTGTCAACTACGACACAGAGGGCAACATCACAGATTCCTCCTCCTCCATGTCAAAAAACAAGCTTAAAGCTTGACTCACGTTCAGAGTTCTCTTCATCATAGTTGAGTCTTCAAAACTCTAAATATATCTAACTATATCTACATTTTCAATGTTTTTTGTCACTTTACTTCAATCGCAGTCTCCCGCAGCCTCTCTTCGTCTCCCGCAGCCTGTCTTCGTATATCTTCGTCTCTCTCCATTTCCCGCCGTCCCTCTTCGTCTCTTTTCGTCTCGTTTCGTATCACTCCGTTTACCTGATTACCTCACCCCTTCCTGGTAAATACATCCTGTTGAGCAGAATCTACAGTTTCCAGTATTTTCCGTTTCGTAAAATGATAAAATACGGCGAAAATATTAAAATATGTGCTTCCATTATTCATACTTCTGAAATATATCTGTATTAACTTTATATCATCGTATGTCCGTGTTTATTGGGTATTTTTGCATGAAACAAAGACTGGCATATAGTTTCGAGCCAGTACTTTCGACAGAAATACACATATACATCCTGTTGAGCAGGATCTACAGTTTCCAGTATTTTCCGTTTCGTAAAATGATCAAATATGGCGAAGATATTCAAATATGTGCTTCCATATTTCATACTTTTGAAATGTATTAACTTTATATCACCGTATCTGCGTGTTTACTGGGTCTTTTTGCATGAATCAAAGACTGGGATATACAGTAGTTTCAAGCCAGCACTTTCGACAGAAACACACGGCAATGTTGTCCGGACTGTTGTTTTTATGCGGCACCGGCTTGAACAGGTCATGTGATCTGATCACGCCGGCGTGACGGTCGACTCCAAAGGGTTAATATTAAATACATATAAGTATTTTTACAACTTGTATTTAAAAATACTCTGTTGTAATTATTGATGCATACATGTGTTCATCCATTTAATGTGGCATCTGCTATAATGGGGTTAATGTATGATATTACTTAATAATACAATACATTATAATATATGATATGATAATTACATTTTAGTTTTATTCATTTCTTATTTCATAGTTTCTCATTATTATTATTATTTTTTATCGCTCATCTTATTTTTGATTTTATTAATCTGTGTGAATCTGTGCTGTCCTGTTTTTCACTCTCACCCTGTTGCTGTTTGAACTACTGAATTTCCCCACGGGATTAATAAAGGTCCATCTTATCTTATCTTAATGTATAAGTTGATTTACTTCAATCTACTGTACAATATTACAGGAAATATACTGCATAAAGCAAACTATATACTTTATTTGATCTAAAATATTGATGTTTCTACAACACCCATTGTGTATTTTGTGAATGAAGCGCCATCTCATGGTTAAATCCTGTAATTGAACAAATGGGGAAATTGGGCAACGCCCTCTAGCAATTTGGCAACACCCCCAGCCCCTGGCATCCGCTGGGCTTTTGACTGGGACACACCCTTTTGAGTCTGATCTGGAGTGCTACATCTGTAGGTGTACTTGCACAATAAAAAAAAAACGGAAACATAGGTAACATTTGACTCCAACTGGGGCAGATTTATTTCAAACATTTTACCAACACACTATAGGCATGTAAAAACAAACATTTTACCAACGTACTATACAATAAAACCACACTGTAGGTTTGTAAAAACAACAAATATTTTACCAACACACTATACAATAAAATCACACTAGGTATATAAAAACAACAATTTTTTTTTTTAAATAAACACTCGCAAAATGTTATACCTACCTGAACTTTATACCTACCTGAATGTTCCAGTATTTATGTCGTGCCACTCCCTGAAACAGTTCTTTTTGACAGTGAAGCACAGCGGTGTCAGGGTTTAGTGCTAGTATGCTGTATGCTGTTGTGTTTTAGTGTCTTGTCTATCGGTCTGTTGATAATTACTATACTCTCTCTCTCTCCAGGTGTCGGCACTTCCTGTTCGTGTGGCACCTGCTAGACTGATTGTTGTTCCCGCCCCTGATTGTGTCCACCTGTGTCCCATTACCTATTATGTATATTTAGTCCTTCTCTCCCTTTGTCTGGTGTTGGTTCGTTTTGTGTTATCGTTAGATCCATGCCTGTTTACCAGAGAACGAGATTACAGTACCTAGTAGAACCTAGTGATTCCATGGAGAGTCCTAGTAGAACCTAGAAGTCATTTATAGCTTTGGTTTCTGTCCAATAAAGACTATTACCAAGCAACAGAATCGAGCATCTGAGTTCTTACGAGCCCATCGTATCAGAACGAACCAACCTAACAAGATGGACTCAGCCGATTCTACAACGCTAAAGACGGCCCTGCAGGTGCAGGGTAGAGTCCTTCATCAGCATGAGGAACAGCTGTCAGCTATTAACCAAGGGGTCCAGAGTTTGAATGTTCGTCAAGACAACCTTCAAGCTACTGTGTCAACGGAAATACACCTACTGGCTGAGAAGATGCGGGAAGTACTCACTCATCTCGTGGCAAATCCTGGTGTTCCTGCGGCACAGTTTTCCGGTCCAGCGGGGGTCGGGTCTGCTGATATTCCCGTTCAAGTCCCCGTACATTCGCCTACGATCCGCCTCGCTTCGCCAGAGAAATTCTCCGGAGAATCTGGAAACTGTCGTCCTTTCCTGGTGCAATGCGATCTCCACTTCAAACACCAGCCCGCAGCATTTCCCACCGATCAAGCTAAGATAGCTTTTATTGTTTCTCATCTGACGGGGAGAGCGGAAGCCTGGGCAACAGCGGAGTGGTCCCGGAACTCGCCTGTTTGTCAGTCAGTAAGACTGTTTTTGGAGACCATGAGCAAGATTTTTGATCTGACATCACCCGGGAGAGAGGCAGCGAGAGCCCTGGTGAACATTAAGCAGCGGCAGAGGAGAGTGATGGATTACGCAATCGAGTTCCGTACTTTGGCAGCGGAGAGTGGGTGGAACTCAGCGGCTCTCTTTGATGCCTTCCTGCATGGATTATCGGATCCCATAAAGGATCAGTTGGCTCCATTACAGCTGCCTGAAGATGTGGACTCGCTCATCGCCATGGCTATCCGGGTTGATCAACGTCTAGCTGAAAGAGAGCGGGAGAAAGGAAGGAATACAGGATCCACTCCACCTTTCAGACAGGAATTACCGAGGGAATACAACGCTTGGCAGAGGAATTCCCAGTCTTCACCTCCAGAGCGACCAGCGCCCCCTATCGCCGCGGAGGAACCGATGCAGCTCGGTAGAGCCAGACTCACTCCGGAGGAGCGTCAGCGCCGTCTACGGGAAGGGCGATGCTTCTACTGCGGCCAGCAGGGTCATGTTTCGGCAGCCTGTTCAGTAAAAGATCGGGCTCATCAGCGGGAAGGAGGACGCTGGTGAGCCGAGTGACTTCCTTCGACTCTCCAGTCAGAAAATTAATGCAGGTACAAATCAAACTTGGTGATAATACTATGACTCAGGATGCATTAGTCGATTCTGGGGCTGATGAGAGTTTGTTAGACTGGGAGTTGGCTAAAAGTTTAAACTTAAAGGTTGTTCTTTTAGATCAACCCTTAGAGGCTAGTGCCTTGGACGGACGCCTTTTATGTACTATTACTCATCGCACGGAGCCCATGGTATTAGTCATAGATCAGGAACATAGTGAGCAAATAAGTTTTCATTTATTTAACTCTGCTCAACATCCTATCATTTTGGGGTACCCCTGGCTTGTTAAACACAACCCTCACGTTGACTGGCAGACAGGAAAGGTTAAAGGGTGGGGAGTTGAGTGCTCTCGTTCATGTTTAAGTAAAACAGGGTTGAGTAAATTGCATGGATCTAGTAACTCTAAGCAGGGGTCAGGCAATAACACTGACACTTTTTCTAAGCCTTCTGACTTTCCTGATTTGGCTAAAATTCCGGCGTGTTATTTAGATATCAAGGAGGTGTTTAATAAAACACGAGCTACTTCTTTGCCACCCCATAGACCGTACGATTGCCCCATAGACCTTCTGTCAGGCTCTACTATTCCCAAGGGACGGTTGTACTCACTTTCTGGGCCAGAAAGGGAGGCCATGAAGGAATATATCGATTCTTCACTCAAAGCTGGTTTGATTCGGACATCTTCATCCCCAGCAGCGGCAGGTTTCTTTTTCGTGGGGAAAAAGGACGGGACATTGAGGCCCTGTATTGACTACAGTCCGCTAAATCAGATCATAGTTAAGAACAGATATCCCCTTCCACTCATCTCTACGGCATTCGAACTGTTACAGGGAGCTAAGATATTCACCAAGCTTGACTTAAGGAATGCTTATCACCTTGTGCGCATCCGGGAGGGCGATGAGTGGAAAACGGGTTTCAATACACCTACGGGACATTACGAATATTTAGTGATGCCTTTTGGACTTTGTAATGCACCTGCTGTTTTCCAAGCCCTCATTAATGATGTGTTAAGAGATTTTCTGAATGTTTTCTGTTTTGTGTATCTCGATGATATTCTCATCTTTTCTCCAGATGAGAAAACTCATGTTAACCATGTGCACCTTGTTCTTCAGAGACTCCTGGCTAACCATTTGTTTGTGAAGGCCGAAAAATGTGAGTTTCATGTCAACTCAGTGTCATTTTTGGGCTTTGTGATTTCCCCTAACAAAGTGGAAATGGACCCAGCTAAGGTCAGTGACGTGGCTAATTGGCCAACACCAGACAATAGAAAGAAAGTTCAGCAATTTTTGGGGTTTGCTAACTTTTACAGACGTTTCATACGCAATTGAATGGAAAAGAATGGAAAGCCTGATGCACTCTCCAGAATGTATGATCCTGAGCCATCCCCCAAGAGTCCAGACCCCATTCTGCGGCCAGACCGAGTGATAGGGAGTGTGACCTGGCCCATTGAAGCCAAGGTCAAACAGGCTAACAGCGGGAATCCTGTTCCTAAAGGGTGTCCTCAGAATCGCCTGTTTGTTCCAGGGACACTTCGTTCTAAGGTGATTCATTGGGCCCATACATCTGTTCTTTCATGCCATCCTGGAACCAAGAGGACCCTCTTTATGGTGAAACACAGATTCTGGTGGCCTGCTATGGGGAAAGATGTGGCAGAATATGTGGCAGCATGTCCTGTGTGTGCTAGGAACAAGACGTCTCGTCAAGCTGTGGCAGGTCTTCTCCGACCTCTGCCCATTCCCAACAGACCATGGTCGCACATTGCGTTGGACTTTGTGACAGGATTTCCACCTTCGGCAGGTTACACCACAGTACTCACAGTCATTGATCGTTTTTCCAAGATGGTACACCTCATCCCCATGTCCAAATTGCCTACGGCCAGAGAAACAGCACAGGCCATGTTGTCCCATGTTTTCCGTATCCATGGTTTCCCAAACGATGTCGTTTCAGACCGAGGCCCACAATTCGTTTCACGTTTCTGGAGGGAGTTTTGTCGCCTGATCCAAGCCACTGTGAGCCTGACGTCCGGATACCATCCCCAGTCAAACGGCCAAGCGGAGAGGATGAACCAAGAAATGGAGACCTGTTTGAGATGCCTGGTGTCCCAGAAACCTACCACCTGGAGCAAACATCTGATTTGGGTTGAGTATGCACACAATACCTTACCCACATCAGCCACTGGAATCTCTCCTTTCCAATGTGTCCATGGATACCAGCCTCCATTGTTCCCGGAGCTCGAGCAGGAAGTTATCGTACCATCAGCACATGCTCTGGTTCGCCGCTGTCGCCGGGTATGGAAGGGAGTTCGCCAGATGCTGCAGAGAAGTGCGACCGGCATGAAGAGGTTGGCTGACCGAAAGCGACGTCCATCCCCTAGATACAAGGTCGGTCAACGAGTGTGGTTGTCCACCAAAGATCTTCCTCTGCACGTCCCCTCCAGGAAACTGGCTCCTCGGTTCGTTGGTCCATATCCCATTTCAAAAATTATTAATCCTGTTGCTGTTCGCCTATGTCTCCCAAAGTCCCTCAAGGTCCACCCCACGTTCCATGTCAGCAAGCTGAAACCAGTTTTAGAGAGCAGACTGGTTCCCCCCTCCACACCACCTCCACCTCCCCGGGTCATCGACGGAGGTATCGTCTATACAGTCAAAAAGATTCTGTCACAAAGAAAGCGGGGTAGAGGGAGACAGTTCCTGGTCGACTGGGTAGGGTATGGAATAGAGGAAAGATGCTGGATCCCGGGCAGCTTCATTGTCGACAAGTCCCTTATCACAGATTTTGACAGATTAGGGTCTCACTATTCAGGGACGTCTGGAGCCGTCCGTAAAAGGGGGGGTGCTGTCAGGGTTTAGTGCTAGTATGCTGTATGCTGTTGTGTTTTAGTGTCTTGTCTATCGGTCTGTTGATAATTACTATACTCTCTCTCTCTCCAGGTGTCGGCACTTCCTGTTCGTGTGGCACCTGCTAGACTGATTGTTGTTCCCGCCCCTGATTGTGTCCACCTGTGTCCCATTACCTATTATGTATATTTAGTCCTTCTCTCCCTTTGTCTGGTGTTGGTTCGTTTTGTGTTATCGTTAGATCCATACCAGAGAACGAGATTACAGTACCTAGTAGAACCTAGTGATTCCATGGAGAGTCCTAGTAGAACCTAGAAGTCATTTATAGCTTTGGTTTCTGTCCAATAAAGACTATTACCAAGCAACAGAATCGAGCATCTGAGCCCATCGTATCAAGCGGGACCTGGCACTTCCTGCAGTACACAGGTGTCTTCACCCTTTTGAGTCCAGCATCTAGGCACCTCCTGCAGTTCTTCCTGACCTTGGTGGCATCTTCCCCATAATACTCGGGCATGCATGTGAGTGGTGGAGGAGGGGGTGGTGGAGGTGCAGGGCCTTCAGCAGGGCCTTCAGCAAACTCCAACAATTCTGCAGAAAGCTGCTCCCTGAAAGTCTTCTGGGTGTGTGGCTTTGTCCTGCTGGGGTCACTCCTCATCTAACAAATGTGGAAAAACAAAGAGATTAGATTAATTCACTGGCTTATATTTATAGGATAATATTGGACTATAAATGAATAATATTACACCAAATAAATAAGTAAACACATTTTGTAACTCCAAAAAGACAAGTAACACTATTTAGCATGTTGGCTAATCATTCCTGTTGGCTAAGCTAACACTGTGATGCAGTTCCACCAAACACAAAAGTAATATATAAAAAGGATAATATTGGACAATAAATGAATAATATTACACTAAATAAATAAGTAAACACATATATATATTCATTCACTGGCCATTCATTTAGAAAATGTAACTCCAAAAAGACAAGTAACACTATTTAGCATTTTGCCTAATCATTCCTGTAGCTTATTGGCTAAGCTAGCACTGTGACGCAGTTCCACCAAACGCATAAGTAATATATAAAAACAGAGAGATTACATACCTTTCCCGTGGTGGAAGTTCAACATCCGAGTCACTACTGTCCGGATCCAGGTCTGGCTGGAGGAGATCATCATCCGACGAAGAGTCATCTGGTATGATCATAGCTATCGTCAGCTAGCATCTCTAGCACCTGCTCGGTGGTGAAGCTCTCCCTTCTGGCTGCGTAATGCGTAATGGAGCCGGAGCCGGAGCGGGCGTAGTTTATACTACGCAGGATCATATTTTTGGAACCCATTGGTCGATGTGGGTGATTGACACCTTTTCTGAACCGTTAGAGCCAATATAATCGAGTGATAGTTAGTAAGTCCCGCTAAACACTTACGTCAAGTAGAGAGAGGTTTGCGTAAACAGCACGTGAGACAGCATTAGCTCGGGACTGCGAAACTTTATACCTACTCTGCTGCCATGAATGTAATGATAGATTATCAGGAACAATTCTAAAGTGACTAAGAGACATTGGATTAACCTTAAACAGCGTATTTATTCTCTTGAATGTGGGAATCTGATGTCATTGACATCATGACCAGGTAAACAGGAAGCCATAAAAAGTTTGCCGTCAGTTCAAAAAAGTCTCTCTTGGCTGCTTGTCACTGGTCTTCTCACAAAGGTAGGCATAACAGTTTTAAGGTGGTTTTATGGTCTTTTAAATTAACTTATGCAAGTGGCTCATTTAGTTTGGTTTTATTAGGGCGAGTGCAAGACGAGAGTTTACCATTGACGGAGGGAAACTCTCCCGACAGGCACAAGACCGGGTCGGTTATGAGTAATTTGCTTTTAAATGGCGTTTTTAAACCGACGTTTTTAATTGTGTTTTAAGCAACTTATTTATGTGTTTTACAGAGCTTAATGTACACAACCGGCCCAGCTACCCGGGATATTAAGCGACCATTTCCCCGGCAGGATTAAGCTGAGTTGGAAATCTACTCTGTGGAAGTATGCCTTGTTTTTAACTCTTTCATTTTATATTGAGTTGGTGAATGAGGCTGGCAACTAACATGTTATGTTTTCTTTTCAAAAGGACCAGGCCAGCCACTGTCCTATAGTGTTTCTTGTGTATTTTCTTTCATGTGCAGTGTATGGCAGTATAATCATTTTATTATTTGTGTCGTAGGTTGCGCTCCTCTGCGGCGTAGGCCTGGGCCCGGGTGGAACGCTGCCTGCCTTCAGTGTAGGGACTGCACGATGTGACACTCTCTTTTCTGTATGCTAAATATCTCACTGTTATTATTTCATAGAGATTGTGGTTTAAATATTGCATGCTTATGTTGTTTTGGTGTGTGGCTTTTCTTGTTTTTGTCCCTCACGATTAGCAGGCACTGCAACCCAGCGGACCGGGCCTGCCCAACTGAGGAGGGTAACTTATATATGTATTGAATTATATTTGCCATTTTTATACTTTACATGAATCGATATTTTAAACGGTTTCCAAACACTTGTTAAATAAAGCTGTATTATGTTTTTGGAATTCATGCCTCTTTCATAATTGAACCGATTAAGGGAAGCTTTAAAATCGATCCACGGCTTACATTTAGGGTCCACGGATTCCTCCTGCCCCTTAGCATGAGGTGGCGTTGTCAGTGACTAGCTTTACATGTGGCAACCTCAGTCACGGTTACCACATGAACAAGAGCTTTGATCACAAAACATACATAATTATTGTTATGGTTTTGAAAACTGTTTTTTTTTTCTTCTCTGTTCTGGCTGCTAGCTCAGTGAGTTTGTGTCCTACAGTGATGATACTTATAACAAAAATAATCTGTGGAGTATCAGCTTTCAGATGATATGTAGTTTGTGCAGAAAATATTAAGTTTTAAAGATCGTTTTTGCTAGTTAGCACCGGAAGTAGCATCTGCCCGTTTTAGCTAAGGGCTAATGCTAACGCTTCTTCTGAGACTTGTGTTTTGTTTCTGTAAAAATGGTTCGTATTGTCAATTAGCTGAGATTATTTTCGTTAATCTGGTATAACATATTAATAGGTTTTTAAATATTAAGATTCCCTGAGACACAGTGTTGTGAAAAAAAAAAACAGGGTCCCCGCCGACAGGGACCTTCGGGCTTAACAGGTTAAATATCTTTGCCTTCAATACATTAAATTAGAATGCTGACAAAGTCATATTGCTTGTTAACATCTAAATGTAACCTTTTGCATGGACAAAAACCTCAACTTCACTGATGTGTAGGTGATCTAGTATTTAGTATTGTTTAATGGAATGTATATCAGTGTATTAAAGTCAATACTTCATTTATTTAAACCAATATCTTTCTTGATTCTTTGTACAGTATGAAAAAATAGTCTTTGTACCTGGGCTGAAGTTTACTGCTGTGAGGAGTCCAGTTCTGTCTCTCACTCTCTGGTCCAGCCTGTCTGCATCACCTGGACACCTTAACAAACAGATATATATATATATATATATGAACCATGTGTACAAACAATATAACTGATTCTCTTCTGTTGAACATGGATTGTGTATTGTCCGAGTCAGGGTCCTTTTTATTTGACTTTAACTTTGGAAGTTGTGTTACCAATGCTTAATGTTATTTGATATCAATTTGGTAATACAATTAATAAAAACAACAAGGTTTGGGTTCGTTCTTCAGATGACTGTGACGTTAACGTGTAAGCTCAATAATGAACTCCAGCTCAACCAACTATATTGTAATATCTAAGTAATGATCTTGAAATATGACATTAATAATTGTAATATTCACACATCTTATTGTGAGGTTGATTTCACATACACTACTTCGACGTTAGCTAAATAGAAAATAGCATGGATAATTTCCAAAGGCTTTAAAAACACAGCAGGAGCCCAAGACAATTATAAAACTTGTCATTATTTCAGTACAGTTCAATTGGTTTTATTTTCATAAACTGTTATCAACCATTAGTGCCAAAGCAGTAGGCTATAATATATTAATTACTGCTGTAGACTACAACCACTACTTGTTTAGCTAGCATAAACTCAACAAAGCTAGCGTTAGCTGGCTGACTGACGTTATTTTGCCGCTAAACTGCACGATATAAAACGGTGGTCTTCAAAGCGGATTTAATCCTCAATCACAATAATAATATTCAAAGTAATACTGGGCAAGTAATGGGCAAATCTTACCGTTGATTGATGCGCCATGTCAGCGGACTGGTAGCGACACGAACCGTTAGCCCCGCAGTCTCCAGTCACCCGAGCCTCGTCCTTCTGATACCTCCGCCCCTTCACTCCAACCCCCCACCCTCCCCCCACATCTACAGGTGAAAATTACTTTTGCGACACATTTATCGCAATAAGTGTAGCAAAAGTCAAGACCGCAGATTCGTCGATTTATACTGCCACAGAGCAGATTTGTCAAGTTGTAATAACTGATTTGAGAGGTTGTAATGAAAATATATTTAAAAAATATGTATTTTTCTGCAAGTGAACATTTCATCACTAAGTTAATTTTTTTTCTACAAGCTACAAAACTTTTTTTTTTCTTCTGTGACTTCAAATTTGGTTCACAGTTATGTGGATATTTTTTACAAGTGTAAATTTGATTTACAGTTACGTGGATATTTTATACAAGTGTACATTTGGTTCACAGTTACGTGGATATTTTATACAAGTGTAAATGTATGCACACAAGCTCAGATTTATTTTCTGCAAGTGCTCACATCAGGTTTTACACGCTCTCGTATTTTGCACCATATCTACCTTCATAAAAGCCCCTGTCACACTGTCCCGAAATTGACACCCGATGGACACACGATAAAGGAAATGTTCAAATTCGGCTGTGATCGGGCCATTCGTGAGGGCATCTAAGCCATTGTATGACCGCCGTTGGAGTTTCTCAGGCTCCGGCAGCAACTTCGTGAGCGGCAACTTCGTAAGGCACTCGTGAGGGCATCTTGTCAAATCGTGTCATCTTCGTGTTATCATCGGTGCATTCACCCTCACTCTGATCGGGGCGAATGTCCGATGGCACCGACGATAACAAGATGCCCTCACAATGGCCTTATGAAGGGCTATATAGACACACGAAATTCAACACGAAAATGAACCTTCGCAAGGTCCTTTGGCAATTTTTTGGCATGCCAAAGATTTTGCCACCGCTCACGAAGTTGCTGCTGGAGCCTGAGAAACTCCACCAGCGATCATACGATGGCTTAAGATGCCCTCACGAATGGCCAGATGTTGCTACGATCAGAGCCGAATTTGAACATTTCCTTTATCGTGTGTCCATCGGGTTGTTTTATTGCACAACAAAATCATGTACACAACCCAATTTGTGTTCTGTGAAAGTAAAAAGGATATCATATATTATTTTGAAGGCGAGTTGACAGAAAGTTGTTGTTGCTATGGAAACAACATGACGGAGAAAACTTAATATCTTCTACATATAAAGACGGATAAAGTAAAGAACAAAGTCTGAAAATATCAGTACTATATCATAGTACTTTAACATAATTGTTTTATTGTGTTACTTTCGTTGCAGTTGTATGTCTTAAATGTATTGTAAATGTTGCCTGTGTCGTGTGTGGTTCGGGGCCATCTTCGTGCGAAATTCACAATTCCATATTCGTGTGTCCATCGGGTGTCAATTTCGGGACAGTGTGACAGAGGCTTAAAGCACTGTCTGATCAACTGCCTTATTGCTGAGTAAAGACACAATAGCTGCATGAATCACTAACAGAGACGTCAAGTATGTACATTGTGTTATTCACACATACTGTATGAATTACCTTTAAAATGAGCCTCAAACAACATCAAAGGAGAGCTTTTAACAATATGCATGGATTTGCATGCATTAAAAAGCCATTTTGCATGTAAAATAAACAGGGAACATGTTTTAGAGATGGACAGAAGCTTCATCAAAGCTCAGTTTTGTAACCAATGTCTGGTGGCCATTTTAATTTGTGGCTGTATTTGGATGGAAAACACGTGAAAAAAAGTTTGACATGTGTTTCCAAGACTTACATGTTATAAGTAAGTAAGAAAAGGTGGAATCAAAAATATTGAACACCGTGAAAAATGTCTTCTACTTGAAAGAAAAGGTTATAAAGGGGTTATTATCACCGTCAAAATACCAAATATAAATATGTGCAAATATGTTTTTTACTAAAATACTGTATATCATTTGAAACCAATCTACCAAGAAAAATAAAGAGATAATTAGAGACATAAATTGATAAAAAAAACATTGTGATGTTTCAAAGTAGATATATATTGTATATATATATATATATATATATATACAGTATATATGTATTTTATACATATATATATATTCTTGACAGTCTTAAAAATATCCTAATATATTTATGCTTAATCTCCATCATATGGAAAAACAGAAAATATGCAAAATTATGAAACAAATACAAATAAAGTAGTGATATTTTAAGGTAAATATGTACTTTTTTCTCAATCAATATACCAACTTTATTTACCCTTTTCTTTTGCTGATATAGTTGCCCTTAATCTCCATCATGCGGAAGAAAGCAAAGATACAAACATATGAAACAAATGTGTACTGAACTGTGTGTGTGCTTTCCAATGCATGTGTGAATTCAAAACTTTATTTTTGTTTCATTCACCATTCCAATGTTTTTTGTGCATTTTTTACCTAACAAAGTGGCAATAAAAGCCAATTCAAAGTTGAGACTCAATGTAATCCAAACCGTCATGGAGTTTGGAAACAACAAAAGTCAGAGGTCACTCAAAGACAATCACAAAACTTTTACCTTTCTACCATACCACTTTACCATGACACATACCATAACTGACTTGATAATAATTTTAACCCATGAAGCTTCCATGGATCTGGCCGCTCTGTATTATCTGCACTATTGTTTCTCTCTGCTCCGTGGCCAACTCACTTATTGTGCTGAGTTATCTGCAGTCTCCATGCTTCAATGTGTTCATAAACACCGCAGTGAACTGAACCCTCACAGTTGCCACTCAATTTTGATCCTGTATGTGTTGCCATGGTTTTGCAGCCTAGCGACTCGCATGTGTGTCTGCGTGTGAATGTTTTACACACTCTTACCTTTAATTCTTTCCCTTCAGAAGCCTACACATACTCAGGAATAAGTGCCCGGCCAAACAATAGACGTTTTAACTCTTGCATTAACGGCTGGTGTGCCAGAACACAGTAAGGAGGTAATGTAAACTTAGAAAATAAAGATATTTTTAATTGTTGGTGTATAAGCTACTGCCTGAATATTCTTCATGAAAGGCAGGTTTTCTTATCGATTACATCTCCGAGCAGAGAGGACACATTTATGATCCTAAATATCTTGGTTTCTTTTTTTCTAAGGTTCAATTGTTCTGATGTCTTGTATACGCAGGGCTGCACATAACTGGTGCGCAGGTGCGCATCTCCGCCAAAAAAAGAGCACCGGGTCATTTGAAGAAAGGCGCATTTGCGTACCAAAATTGGGAGAGGGAGAGGGAGAGAGAGAAGAGAGAGAAGGGAGAAGAGAAAAGAGAGGAGAGAGAGAGAGAAATATATTTGCGAGTTGCATACAGTATGAACTTAGGGTCGGCCCGTAGCACTGGCGTTATAGATGTTCGCCTAGGGGGCCAGATCTGTGGAGGCGCTGCGCTGACAGCTCTGGGAGGGAAAAAAACATTTTTGACCGTTGGGGCTCATCCTAATTTTCGGCCTTGATGTAACAACATTCATAATTAAGTAAATGTAACACCCTTTTAACCCCGGTTACACGTTTCATTTGCCCTGTACGATGGGCGCTGCAAGTGATGAAAATGGGGGATGTTGGCTTATCTGGCGATGCAGCTCACAGCCAAAGTGCGAGTGTGCGAGGGAGAGAGAGAGAGAAGGGCGCACCGCCCGGTGTTGTTATTAGCATCTGGTGCTAGCTGCTCTAACGGATATAAGAAGAAGATGTTTCTACAATAATGTGGAGGGAGAGTCCTCTCCAGTCAGACTGAGAGGCTGATACTACAGTACAGCTCAGTGAGGTAAAGGACTGAGTGTTTAGATAGTTCACTTTAGTCTAAGTTCAAACGGTTTGGTCACAATTTATGTAAACACATATTTTCAAGGCACTCCTTTATAATTATTGGGTTTGGGTAACAGGTTTGAAATCATTCCAATGCATACTATAGAACAGTAACCAAAAATATCCTTTAAAACTGGAGAGATAAAAAAAAAATGCATAAATAAATAAATGTTAAGGTAAAATAAGATATGAATGAACAACACAAATAAAATAAGTTACATTCATTTGTTATTGGCTATGGTAGGTTATTGGTTATGTTCACATACTTATTTGATTACATCCACTTGTCTAAGATGACAACAGAGACTTTCGACCCAAACCCAGCTGTTGACTTGTGGATGCAAGCAGCTCATCGCAGACTCAACCAGAGAGAAAGTAGTAGGCCTACATCATCAGCTACCATGTCTGACAGAGAGGAAGACAGTCAGGAGGGTAGTGATGACAGCTTGTAGGATTACTGGTCGTGCTAATGTTGTCTTGTGTTCACCTCTGCATGTGTGTTCTGTGTTCACCTCTGCATGTGTGTTCTGTGTTCACCTCTGCATGTGTGTTCTGTGCCGTGTGTCTGGCAAATAAAGACCCCCTCAAAAGTTACGGTGTATTTCATTTTAAGGATGAGCACCAAGCAACATCTCCAGGTGCTGCTTTGAGAACCAGGGCAAAAAAGTGATGTGCACCCCTGGTTATACGCATGAATCAAATCAAATGCGCATGAAACACACACACAACAGCACAGACACTCATTTAAGAATAGAGCCATTGACTTCAATTTAAATGTTAACAGTTATATTATTTGCTTCACTCAAGTTAAAAGGTCCTAAAAAATCATAATAACAAAGAGGACATACTGTGCTAATTGCCAGGTTCATATTGGTATGTAGTGTCTCTACAGCGACACGTCTCTATGCTCTAATGTTCAAAAAGCTCTTTATTTTTCTCATACTGCCTGTGCTGCAGCACCTCTTTTCACCCTCTGTCTGAAACCAGAGCCCAGTCTGCTCTGATTGGTTAGCTGGCCGGCTCTGTTGTGGTTGGTCAACCGCTTAGAGATGTCCCGCCCCTTAGCAACAACGTGTTGGAGCGCAAGCCAATAGAAGGGTGTGTGTAACAAAGTGATGTCATTATGTCGGGAAGTAAACAAAGCAGTCCAAGGGAGGCGTTTCAGACGGGGGGGGATGGGAGAAAAACTCCCTCAGGAGGGAACACAGGGATTTTAGCCTTTGCGCACCATTTACATAAACCTATAACACACTACAGGAAAGGGAAAACCCCAAAAGGATAATAGGACCTCTTTGAAGCAAAATGACACAGAAGCGAACAGATATAGAATGTAACTAGTCTCAATATCTACAGCTAAATGTCTGAGTAATTTGCCAATAAAGCTATACATGTGAAGTATTCTCATTCAGTGTGTTTCCTGTGTGATTTATCATTGTGCACTGGTGTTGCATGCATTTGTTTGACTGTGTTCGAGTGCCCTGTGTGTGTGTGTGTGTGTGTGTGTGTGTGTGTGTGTGTGTGTGTGTGTGTGTGTGTGTGTGTGGTGTGTGTGCGTGTGCGTGTGTGTGCGTGTGTGTGTGTGTGTGTGTGTGTGTGTGTGTGTGTGTGTGTGTGTGTGTGTGTGTGGCCATGCTCAGGGAAGCGCACCGCCCCGCGGATGACACTCAGAATGCATTATAACCATTAATGAAAAAGTTAATGGGGCATTTTCTTACATATCAATTTACATTTGGACTATTTGGGCTCACAAATGATGTCTGGGTGGCCGCGGCCAATGCCACTCGGCATCGAAACAGAGAGGTCTAATGTGTTTCTGTGGACATCAAATGTTGTGAATAATGACGCGTCCACTGAATGCAAATCAGATGACACTTGATAGGCCATGATCAACAGTGCCTGCATGGAAACTTTCACCCACAGACACAATGGAAGAGAGGGGGAACACTGCTATCAGCAGGACCAAACATTTCCCTCATCTATTAAACCCGCATTTTGCAATCTCGCTTCCACATATGCAAAACATTCTATTACGTACAGACTATATCATGAACCAGAGGGAGTACAAACTTGGGGAGCAACGGATTACATGTAATCAGGATACAAAATATAGGTAATTAGATTACTGGTACATGTTTAAATGGAGGAGAGTACTTGCAGAATTACAATGTTTCAAAAACATTTTAAAATAAAGATACATTTATTCTAGGTAGACACACTGCCTGCATTTTCTTTTTGGTTTTCATTTAGGCTACTTTCATTGTTCTTTATTTAAAACATTTGTTTCTATGCAGCAGGTGGACACCTGATATACAAAAAAAAAAACATGTAAATTATACTGTAGGCCTATAATTTAACATGACACGTTTTTTATTTGATTTTCTTAGATTTTCTTTGGGCAACCAGTGCCTTTAAACGGCGAGACAGAGAAAATGACAGGCGTTAATATCTCCCATGCCAGATTTGAACAGGGGTCCAAGCCCCAGAACCTGGGACGCCAGCTCTTTCAACTGAGCTATACCCCAGTACCAACAAGTCCTCCAACTCATACGACCACATGGGCCGATTGTTCAAGCGTTTAATACGTCCTATAATTACGTTTTAAAGTTTTCGCCCTCTAGTGCTCCCGTTGAATGCTAACGTTACAGATGGTCGTTTATTCACAAATAACCCTGTCTGTAAAATCCTAAATTGTAGGATAGTTTGGCCATTAAAACGCTTTTTGATTAGATTTCTAGCGAGAAGTGTATATTGTACTTTTAGAATCCACGTCCAGTCGATATGTAGGATCTATAGTTTGATAGATATTACGAAGATGATTTGAGGTATGCGGCAGCCTCCATGTAAAGTTACGGGTTGAAAACAGTATTTCCGGTCTCGACGTTTTCATAATAAAACCAATGATCAAATGATTTAACAGTGATATCTGCAGTACTCATCAACTAAAAAACATCAGTTTATCCTTGTTAATTATACGACATTTATTGGTTTAAATTGTGTACACTGCTTTTGTGTTTTTCCCATAGGTTTTTCTCTTTCGATTCTGAGAGACACCTTTCTTTTTTCAGAGGTTTTGATAGGCTAAAATATTGATTGTTTTAGCCGCAATGCATGTCGGGATATGGTGTTTATCCGATATGAAATTGGAAAAACATTTTTTTAAAATAAAATAATACTTTATTCCGAGTGTTCTTGCTTTTCTCTTTGGTAGTCATCACATAACGGCATTGTAATACACGATTCGGATACATTACATATTACATATCTGCCGTAGATATTTATTTATAGAGCCCTGATGAGAAGACCTTTGGAAAAACTGTAAGAAATGCCGCCAAAACTGAATACGTGACGTGGATCATAAATATATTAGCAATTCAAGAACATCTTCCATTTCTTTTCACACGATACGTCTCCTTACAGTATCAACACTAATTCGGCTGACTTTTATATTTGATCCAATTGGTATATAGGTTATATTTACACCATAACGGTGCACAGCTGATAGAAAGGGATTTTTTTTTTTGTAGTCCTCATGCAGTCGACTGTTACAGGTCTATACAGGTTAATGGTACAATGCATAAGCTTCACGTCGAGAGACTGAAACTGTATTTTCCTTTACCGTTCTGTTTTAATTTCACAATAAAGTTAATAGTCATATTATGTTTGATATTATTATGTTTTATTAACTATACCACCTGCGCCGCCTAGTGGTTAAAGCACGTTATTACATTTTGTTTGTTGAAAACATTTAAATATTAAGAGTAGCCTACATACAAAATTGAAAATATCAAGAAGATACTGTAGTGATGTCTACAATAAAACAGTTTAGTGCAGGACGTCCAAAGATATTAACAGGAGGATGTGCAAAACAGACAAACTAATAAGGCTTTATTTAAACATTAAAGAATACTTTAAGTTAAGGTCTTCTTTTGAATAAGAGGTTATCCACAGATAAATATGACGTACTTAACGTCGAATATATTGCATAGTTTATTTTGGCACTTGACAATCACCTTCCCTGAATTTGACTCAGGTGTAACTAAAGTCTGATTTAAGGGTTGTTTATATTTCACATCATTAATCAGAATCTGTAAAGTAACTAAAATAAATGTAGTGGAGTAAAAATACCAGGTTAACCTCTGAATTGTAGCGGAGTAGAACAAAGTAGTATGCTGCTGTAACAAAAACATTTCCCAACATGGGATCAATAAAGTATATCTTATCTTATCTTTAGATGATCGATGGCTACTGCCATATTTGCAAAATGTGCCTGTTAAATAAAGCTCTTCTGACCTTAGGTGTCATGTGGGTATATGAATTCACCCAGTTATTAATTATATGTTTTAAATGTGATAACACCACTGTGTTTCGTATCCCCTAAACCTCCAGGGTGTACACAGTTGAATACTGGCAACTTCTAATTGTGGGAAATACGAAAACGTCTTAAAAAGAGACGTGCCATAGAACATGTTGCGAAACACAAAATAGCCAGCATGTGTAGTTATTGGGGGGGGGTCCAATTCCAGTTTTGGAAAGTCTGCCGTGGTTCCATTCCATTTCATAGAGCTGTTGACGCTCAGCGTAACCTTGTCGCACTGCCACTCTACTACAACATCCAATCACAGGGCTTGATGACTAATCACGGGGTTTGTAAAGCAAGGCGGATGTTGTAGTCCCAAACGATAGCTGGGGATTCGCGTAGTGTCTTCGGAAACTGTATTGTCTAAATTCTGAAAAAACTATTTGTTTCTCTGAATCGAAGGTTAAAAACACAAAAGCATGTAATCATTTGACAGTCAGGTGAATCCATCCGGTTTTATTATGAAAACTTCGAGACCGGAAAAACTGTTTTCACCCACGCTAACTTTACATGGAAGCTGCCGCATATACACGTTCTCCTGGCGAGACCTGAAATCATCTTCGTAATATCTATCAAACTATAGATCCTACACATCGACTGGACGTGGATTCTAAGAGTACAATATACACTTCTCGCCAGAAATAGAATCAAAAAGCATTTTAATGGCCAAACTATTCCACAATTTAGGATTTTCCAGAGAGGGTTATCTGTGAATAAACGTCCCTCCGGAGTATTTGCAATGAACGGGCCGGGAACATGTTATTTCTTACACGACCACTAGAGCACCTCTAGTGGTCGTGTATAAGAAACAACATACACTTTAAAACGTGTCTCTGGGTCGTAATAAGGGCATGAACAATCGGCCCCTATGGTCGTTTTTTGTAGGAGGACAGGCTGCCGAGTACGCATGACATTTCTAAATAAAATAATTCTAATAAAAATGAAAAAATAATTCAAGGGTCACATATTCTGTTGTCTTACATAATGCACTTCAGTAAAAAACATCAAATTGATATTTAGTTTTCTTATACTCATTTGCTTTGTAGTTGATATTGAGGTAAACAAAGTCAAAGTCAACTTTATTGTCAAACTTTCAGTTTGTGTGTACGGACAGAGAGATCAAAATATCGTTTCCAACAATCCCGAGGAATACAATACAAATATATAAAAAAATATGTATACAAATATGTATATACATATATATATATATATATATATATATACACAATCAACAGACACATTTGTAGATATGCACACATTAAAGACATGAATAAAAGAACAACAATCAATATATACAAAATACCAGTCACTTCAAAGACTGTGAAAAATGTACATTAGTTCAAGACTATCCATAGCAGCGTAAAAAGTGTCTGGTGCTGGATTTGTGTGTCTTTGTGTGTGTGGGGCGTGCATGTTCAGTGGGGGCAGAGGGGAGAGGTGGTTGATCCAAAGGTAACGGAAAGTAATCAAGATACACTACTTAAATTAGGTTACTGATTACATTGTTTTACATGTAACTAGTAACTGTAACAGAATACATGTTCTAGTAACTGTACCGTCCCCGGTAGTACATTTGGAAACACACATACACACAAACACCCCCCCTCGGTCTAATGGATGAAACAGCATAACATACTGTAATGCTCCCTAATGCATGACACAGTGTTATATTTAAGTACATTAATGTCATCATTTGTTCTGTGTGGAAACAGTGTGTAGTCACCTCCTGGCCCCTGGAGGATTTACAGCACAGGGGTCGCCCTAAGGGGTTGGAATGTCAATTTTGGAACCATTTGCCTGAGGCATTGAGACAGTACACACACACTCACGCACGCACACACACACACACACACACACACACACACACACACACACACACACACACACACACACACACACACACACACACACACACACACACACACACACACATCCACATAGACACAAATAAACACCCACGAATGTTGAATACTTCAATTAAATGTGATACTGCCTGTGAGTAAAGGTCTATGTACAGTAAAAAACAGAGGGTGTAACATACCCATATAGCCAGAGCAGGCCCGGTCCAGTGGGCGGGGGCAGGTAGGGTCAGGGCCTCCCATTTGACATCTTTGCCAAATAAAATGTGTTTTACAACGATTAGAATTGTTTTCGCTTAAATGCTACGAGCTATTTGACGCTAGATTCAAATACAAACAAGGCAGATAAAAGGAAAAGGCAAAGCAAGTAAATGAACATAAATAATTGAAGGAGCCAATTATGTTGTTAAATTGTTACAAATTGTATATATATCGTAAATAATAAAGCTTAAATTGCACATTGTATGTTTCACATTAGTAGGAGTGTTTCCGTAAACCGGTATTTACCGGACTTTGATCAGAAGAATCTGAAGAAGCGCACAGTGTAAAGTGTATTCAAAATAGTCTAAGTATAGACTAGTCGGCACCAGCAGCCGCCATCGAAGCCCCAAACACGCACAGAGATGCCATCGCTTGTAATTTGTGGCATCTTATTACTGATAAAATAATCAAGGTCGGGAGGAAAGGGGGGTTACTTCGACTCGTGACCCCTGGAGTGCAAAGAAACAAACAGAGAATGTGAGAAACTCTGAGTCGATGGTGTTTTTTCAGCTTCCAGAGGTGTGTAAGTTGACTTAATTGTGGAACAGCCTTGAGAAATGCCTCCTATTTTGCCTCTCACATCTCTATTCTCATTTCCATTACCTCATATTGCTACTTATTCCTCTGAAATGGGCACCACACCTGATACTTTACATAAACAATTGCAAATGAAAAGCCACCCTGCAGTTTCCCCCTTTTCCTCCCATCTCTCCCCCTCCTCTGCACTCCTTCTCTCTCATTATCCCATTCCTTGACTCGCTGCCCCCCCCCCAACTCCGTTACTGGCGAGTAGGCGAGAGCGATGGGCAATAACCCAGCACGCCGCTTTTCGACTTAGCGCTACCTGCTACACTAATATCATTAATCAATAGAGCCCAGATTGTCTTTTGCTGCGATTCGAAGGATCTAAGGGTCCCAGCGGTGTACAGGTACCTTTTCTTTTTCTTTTTTTCATCCTCCTCTCTTCTTCTTGCCGCAAATAAAAGCTCATTTGCGAAGGCCCCCAAGATGGCGGACTTAATGACGGCCACAGAAGTTTTTCCAACAAATTTCATGGGGCATGATCCTAAGATAATAGCTTTTAAGCCCCAATGACAATCCAATTACCGTGCCAATCAAAGCCCACGGCATGCTGTCTAATTATGATCAAATCTGGCTGTCAGCTCAAATACTAAAACAGCAGCTTTAATTCCAACAAATCACAGTTTAGAGACGGAGCCCAGTTTGTTCATCCGTGATCGGGGGAAAAGTGGGGTTTAACTTTCTGTTTGACAAAAAATGTTTAAAAAAGGATGTTGTGATGTGAGTGCATTGATGGGATTTTTGAAACATAGAGGCTTCGGGAGTGATGGATTACATTTAACGGGTTTAGAATCAGAAACAGGTTTGTTGCCAAGTAGGTTTACGAGGAATTTATCTTGGTATATATGGTGCATGCAAAGCACAGTTGAAGTAGATACATTGTAAGAAAAGGGAAAAAACATACAACAATTTAAAAAAAATTTTTTAAAGCAACTATTATGACATTAAAATATATAGAAATCTGTTCATGAACAGTATAATATGACAACAAATTCATACTAAAATGTGTGCAATATTGGTTTACAAAGCCATGCAGATATTAAAAGAGGTAGCTTTGTGTAGAAATGTGCAAAATATTTGGAGGGTTGTGCAGGAATGACAGTATTACAATGAACAAGATATTGTTTGCATACATAATCAGGTATACGTCAACGTATATGTCATCAGGATACAAAAAAGGTTAGTGTTTTTCTTACACGTAATACTGATATTGAGGTCATCCAAAAGTAATGGAAAGTAATTGTAACAGAATACAATGTTGAAGTTACCCTCCAAACCCTGATCCCAGCACACTCCATAATGATCCTTAATAACACTTTTAATAGACTTCATTATTCATTCATCGCAGGGTATGTGAGGTAAAAGAGCTTTTCTTACAGAAAGAAATGAAAAAGACTGCTGTTTGTAAACTCACACACATGCCCAGATGAACATGCAAAAATAGGGATATAAGACCCTAACAGTCACTCACACTTGCTAACAAACAAAAAGGCGGCATCAATAACACAAATGATTAAACATTCATGGCCTTTTCAGTGGAACATCTGCTGTGTATGCGCCTCTAGCCTCGGGGACTGGGCGAATCAACAGGATTTCAAGAAAGCAATAAGATGGGGGGGGGTGGGGGGAGGCAGCAGGAAAGTTACACACACATTCACACACAGTTGTATTAAAGTGTGCGCAATGGAGACACTCAGGGTAAATACTAGACAGCGTGGACAGCAACAGCTTTTTAAGGCGCGCTCTGGAAAATACACCGAACCCAACGTCTGGATACACAAACACCCCGCTGACTTTCGAGGAACTGCTCAGTAGACATTTACTGTTTTTGTGTCAACTTTTAAAATGTATTTCAGTGTCGTTTATTACCGGTAGCATTTTTTTTTCAAGATTTTGGTAGACAGAGTTGAAAAGGGGAGACAGAGTGGATGTCATGCAGAAAATGATCCCGTTCCGTATCCGAACCTGGGTCTTTCTCATGGGGACCCAGCCCCAGTTTAAGGGTTGCCCTCTCCAACATGTGTATAATTAGAAATGTACATTTACAACATTTGTAATTAAAAACATTTTGTATCTATAATTGTATTATTTTTATTTATTTGATCATTCGTTTTTTTTGTATTTATCATATTAAATATATAGCTTTTAGAATACTATAATAGCTGATGACACTTTAACAGTTTAACAAAGTTCAAAAATAACGCAGCACCAGTTGAGTTAAGGTTATTAAAGCCATTTCAATTATGAATGAAAAGATATAATGAAATGTTTTTTTGCATAGTTTTTGAAGGTGAGCGTTGAATATTTGGCATTAAACTGGTATTTCTAATGTATTTTGAATACAAACCACCAATTAAGCCATTCAATTATATGCTTTACCATATTAAAAAAGCTCTTTGGAGCAAGAAAGCCTTAGGATGTGAAAAGAAGGTTTCAGGGATCCAACATAGATCCCTAACCCTCCTCACACAAGTGAAGTAAATGGAGGTCACGCTTTCGTCTGAAAAACAAGACTGAATGTAGTTTTTTCAATCACTTATCAGAGTTGGCACGGCACCCCATTCCCATTGAATGGGAAACTCCTCACACACACACACACACACACACACACACACACACACACACACACACACACACACACACACACACACACACACACACACACACACACACACACACACACACACACACACACACACACACACACGCACTGCTAACCTTTTATGAGTTATACGCACCCAGCATCACTGAAACAGTCCAGTGAGTTATTTCAATTCATAAAGTTGCTCGTGTCCAGATTTCATTAGCAGCACATTAGCTGCAGTTTTATGCTTTATGTTTATTACAGGCCTGACATGATCTATAAATAACAAGTTAAGGGGGTGCGGACACTGGGGACGGCTCTGTAATGCTAAAGGGATCTATCATTACTGCTGACAATTGCTAATAGCTAGCCCTCTGGGTCAATCACTACAAATTACAGCTGCTCAATTACATGCCATCATTTCTGGGCGTACAGCATGCGAGGTGTACGGCAGCAGGGCCACTGATCACCACGGAGACGGGTTTAAAAACCTGGTTATCTCAATCAGGTGTGTGGTCAAGTCAAGATACTGCGATAAAATGCTTTTGAAAATGCACTTTAGGAGAGATAATCTAACTGGGTAAATGGGTTTCAGAGTTTATACAGATACGGAGGACAATCTTTCCACTGCTGCATGGTTTGTGCTTGATTTTATTTTACATTTAGCTAACATCATCATCCTTTCTGACACCTTTCTCTCTTACCTTCCTGTCAGGCACGTTCACATCACTTGTACAGATGACTGTAAATATTGTATTAAAGCTACCTGCTAAATTAAAAGTAATGTCACTATGTCAGTTATTTAATCAAGATTGAAATTAATTCTGTCAAAGAAAACTAACTAAAGAGACATGGATTTGATGCAGTCGATGCTTGAAAATGTCTACTAAACTTCCATTTTGTCCTGAAGTCCAAACCATTTGAACATATTCAGATAAAAATGTTTTTATTTGTTTTCTTGCTTTCATAGGAGTTTTCAGCAAAATGCAGCTAGAACATTGGTTGCCATCCAATACTCTTTTCGCTTAAGAAAATAACAATGGGTTGGAGCGCTGGCCAATAAAGCTAAACAAAGGAGTCCAATGGAGGCGTTATAGGCAGGGGGGGGGGAGTGTGGGAGAGAACACAGGGGATTTTAGCCTTTGCCATTTACATGCACAAAAACCTGTATAAAACACAGGAAGGGAAGACCCCAAAAATATAAATGAGTGAACTATTAAAGTTACGCCAATAATGATTGGATGACTGTGGATCAGGGGTGGACTGGCCATTGGGAATACCGGGAGTTTTCCCGGAGGGCCGGTCAGACAATTCACTATCGTTGACAATTGACTCGCGGTCATACTTGCCAACCCTCCCGATTTTCGCGGGAGACTCCCGATTTCATTGCCCTCTCCCGGTTTCCTCCCGTGGTCATATTTCTCCCGATTTCTGACAAAATCAGATTTACTCACGACTCTTTCCACTCGGACTTTAATACAGTCGTCGTCGTCCCCCCCCCCCCCCCCCCCGGCGGTGGTTTTGAAGGTTGGCAAGTATGCTCGCAGTACCGATCAGTCGGCCGGTCGAGTTTCCCGGGCTGATTTGTTGTCCCAGTCCGCCCCTCCTGTGGATGACTCCTGCTTGCGGGTAATTCACAGAAACCTTAACAATTGCCCACTCATTGGTGTATCTTTAAGTTAATGTGAGATGATCCAAGTTTTATGTTTATCTGCTTCCTGTTTTATTTTGGAATTTCTCAGTCTGTGTTTATTTCCTGTCTTTTTGTGTCTCATTTGATTGTCTGTCCTGAACGTATTAGTTTGACCTGTTCCCAATCTGCCCTGGAGTTCCTCCCCTCATTAGTTTGAGCTTCTATGTTGTTCTATGCTTTTCTTTTAGTCTTGTTTGGATCCTTATGAAATGTGTAGTTCTGTGTGTCTGTTTTGCCTTGCCTTGTCTACTCTGGACCACGCCTTTAAAAAAAGAATAAGGTATTTTGTGTTAAGACTTCATGCCTTCTGCGTTTGGGTCCACCAATGTCTGAAAAGGATATCATGACTCACTTTAGAAAACCCTAAAGATGACTTTTAGTAAATAACACTAAGTGTCCTGTGTTTGACTTTCTTTACTTTTTTAGAAAATAATTGACATGGCCCCTTCTTTACTTTATTTAATTTGTATTTATTTTATATTTTTGTCTTTGCAGTTTACTATTATTTTTTTTTTCTTCAAATATCCAAAAGCCATGTTTTTTTAATGCAATTTCTCAAATAAAAAGATTGCACCCTGCTCCATTTTCCGTGACAGAATGTTCTTTAACATTTGACAAGGTTAGCATCTTTTTATTTTGGCTAAATACATTTATTATTTTTAAATTTAGTGATTCACTCTTTTTCCTTCAAATGTGTGAAGTTGATTAACTATAAGTATAGTGAGTATTTGATTCATTTATTTGATTGACACTGTTTGAACTGAACTCCACAAAATGTGCATTGCTTTTATAAAAGGTATAAACTTGTGAAATGTGGAGACAAACTTGCCAAGAATGACTCTGAAACTATGTTTAGAGAATGAAAAGCCTTTATAGGGAAGTATAAAATACAGATGTCATAACAGTTAACTTTCACTGTTTACCTAATAAAGTAAACTTTTGAAATAAGCCAACTTGTACTAAAAACAAATTCCATTCATCATTCACTAACATAGTGTTTTCTCGTCTCAAGACTCAACATTAGCTTAAATGTCTCATTGGATATTTTTACAATGTTCCCTGGGTTGAAAGAATTGAAAGATAAACACCCAAATCCTCATTCCTGCAGCATTTGGCTACTAGCTCATGGTAATTGCATGCCATGCTTATAATAAATTATATTTATCATTACATTCTGATACTATAAAGCGGCAAAACGTCATGGATTGGGATTGTCGCATAAATCACTCTTCTATATGTTGACACATGATGTGTACCTATAATGTGCAGATTATGTGCTTTCTATTTTAGCTTCCTCTGTGTCTCTGCCATCCGACAGAACAAACACCTTTAATAAAGTCACAATCACAAAGGAGCGAGGGCCAAATCCACTCCTACACACACACATAAATAACACATCATTACCACACAGCCTCACACACACAGTCACCAGTGCTGTTGTCAGTGAAGCCACTTGGCTAGCTCGTATGTGAGTAATCATTGGACACATGCACACCTTTTGCACACATGCTAACTAAAGGCTTGCATTGATGTGATTAATGCTGAAAATGGCTGAACATGTGGCCAGAAACCAGCCGCATCAAACACGGATCCACCTCTTTGCCTCTGCCAAAGACCTGCGCTAAAAATGACTTTAATCACAAACACTAATGGGGTTTCAGTAAAGGATTTCTCAGAGGAGCCACTGTTAACAGAGATTAATTGTGGCAAACTTGACAGGCAACAGAGTCTTTCAACAAACAAAAAAGAAAGTGTTAATTTACAACCATGCCATTGAAGAGGTAAGTTTAGTGTGAACATGCAGGTCAGTTAGTGATTGTCAAACTGGCTTCTGTAAGGGAGTCCACAACAAAGTTTGGTTACATGAAGTTTAGCTCTATCATTAAAAAGGTGACTTGATGCAGCATTGGAGGGACCCCATTCATCCCTATGAGGGTTGAACAGTGGAGCATAAAAGCAACATTTACCAGGATATTCAGCATCCATGGGCCTATAGTGCAGGTACACTAAGGCTTCCTCTAACCAGCCTGACAATCGCTCCGCCTGTGGCTACTTCAGCTGAATGAAAGTTTTGGGAACTTTGGGATTGTAGCCTTTGCAGACCATTTACATGCACAAAAACCTATATAACACATACAGGAAGGGGACAACCAAAAGAGCACAATACCCTTTAAATGTTAGGGTAAAGTAAAAGTTAAATAAATGTTGTTTGATTAAATACATCTCATTTGCAACATAGGACTATAGGGGAAAGTATTTTTCGGCCCAATGGCATCAAATGAAGGATCCGGAAGTATATTGTCAATATGTCAAAGGTTAAACAATGGGTTAGCTGTGCCTCAATGTGGATACTTTCCCTAGTACACTGCCATGTTATGCACTTTGAACACTTGTGTATTGGCTCATATTGCATATGGCTGCTGTACTCTAACCAGAAGTAAACATTGCCGCTGTAAATAATACAACCATTGTTCGTGGTACCAATTAATTGCGGATTACTCAGTTAACCCTATAACATTAACAGTTGCTTCTTTCTGACACAAGGATTGCGCTACATTACTTAAATTGTGGAAAAAAACAACACGTCTAACTTTTATCTGTAGAGTTCTGTATACCAGAGCAACCACATTGTGGCCGAGATGGTGGTCGTTGAATGTGAGAAGTGTCCAGCGATCCAAATTCAACTTTTTGACCGTTAAAATTGCAATCCTGGTACTCGTAGTTTGCTGCAGTATGCCTTACTTTGCATGTCAGTACAGAAGTGTGGGAATTGAGACATAGCATTTTATTAGCTCAATCCTTGAGCGAAAAATACACAATATTTGAGTAGCTTTAGTAGCGGCGATAGATGGTAGAAGGCTGTTTAAGGCATGTTATGTTATGAATATGTACTAATTATAACGACTGGTACAGAAACAGCATTGGTGTATGTTGTTTCTCCACTGCATCTAACATAACAATTACATTGCGCTATTTCATTATCCGTTTTTTGTTGATGAAAAGGTGGGATGAAACGTTGCTCTGTTACTACCAACACTACCTGCTAAATTGCTTGTGAGAGTTACAATAAACCTGAATTGACTGAAATGGTATTGTATTTGGTAGTATAGGATAATAGCTTTACTGGGGAGCAGAGGATTTCTCTCAACAATAACAAGCACCTCAATTCATTCAGCTTTATTCTGTGGCGTGATTGTCTGAGGGATCCACAGGGAATACACAGCTCTTCTTTCATATACTTCTCAATATTTCACACTAACGTCCATATGCCACCGTTTAACGAGATCTTCCCTCTCGCTTTGATCAAGAAAAAAAGGGAAAGTTGACGCAATTAAATATGTATTAAGGCCCGGTTGAAATTGTTTCTGATTAAAGAAGCAACGAGTTTTGCTTTTCTCTGTGAAATTATTTCATGTTCTTTTATGGAAAGTTTTACAGGCACTTTCTTTCCAGCCTGTAGAAGTATCAGTGTTTGTCCTTGATCTACTAGAAAAACACATCCTCACTCCCAGGTCGCCCTATGTTGATGTTATGTCAAGTCCCCTGTGTCGGCTTTTTCCAACGCAAGGGGGGGGCCCTTAGCGTACATTTTCAACTTTCCGGGATGTCCATAGGCTTCTATATAGCTCCCTAAACGTATGTTGTAGACTAATTGAGATTGCAAGCGAATGCTACCCGCAGATCCATTCTCACAGCGTTTATCAACCTTTTTCTTACTCAATATCAAGCCACACTTATTGTTTTTACTTCTTTATTTTAATTGAATAATGTAGGACTTTTGTTGCCTACAGTTCTGCGGCGGGATTTGACGCTCATGGAAGCACGGCATTCGTTTGTGTCGACTCCCCTTAAAGGCAATGTGAGCGTCCATTCTCATTGGATAACGGAGAATTGTACACCTAGAAGTAAGTATTCCCCTTACTGTAGATTGATTTTACAGTGATATCTGCACTTCTCATCGACTAAAAAACACCAGATTATCCTTGTTAATTACACAACATTGATTGGTTTAAATTGTGTGCAATGCTTTTGTATTTTTCCCCTTCGATTCGGAGAAACAAATATTTTTTCGGAGTAAAGGATGGCAGAAGACACTACACTACCCAGAATCCTATCGTTTGAACTACACCATGTGCTCTGTTGGACAAACCCTGTGCCCCTCAAGCTCTGTGATTGGAGAGTGTGCTCCGAGGGTAGCCGAGCCTCGAACAGCACTTTAAATGGGATGGAACCACGGCAGACTGTCCAAACTGGATTTGAACGGGTACATTTTGCAAATATGGCAGTAGCCATCGATCATCTTAAGATAAGATATACTTTATTGATCCCAAGTTGGAACATTTGCGTTACATCAGCATGTGTAACAGTTGTAAATATGCAGTGGTGTTTATTTGTAAATCATTTAGTATAATCACACAAATTCTGTGTTTTATATTTAACAATTCTGTGTTCTTTATTTATTAATTATTCAATACCTGACAAGGCCGGAGATGAAATATCTACATATATCTTATAAGAGTATAATACATTATGTATAATATCAGTTAAAATAAGTGCTTCAACATAGTTAACATTGCTGGAGGTATGCACACATATTGATAGATGTCTTGTAATGCACTATTGAGGAACGTGCGACCCAAGTTTTTCATTCAATGCAGAACTACACCATAGTGGTGTAGGCCTATATGATATGTCAATAAACCTTAGAAAATATTGAAATATTGAAAGGGATGTGCAAAATAGTCATTATATACAGTCTTTAATTAACAATTAGTAGAGAATAACGAGTAAGGAATATACTTTATAGGGATCCTATTAATATCTAATAATAAAAATAATGAAATTCAATAACATGCTTTAACCACTAGGTGTCCCTTTATATCAGCTGTGCACATTTATGGTGTAAATACAGCCTATCTACCAATTTGATCAAATATAAAAGTCAGCCGAATTAGTGTTGATACTGCAAGGAGACGTATTGTGTGAAAAGAAATGTAAGATGTTGTTTAATGGCTGATATATTTATGATCCACGTCACGTTTTCAGTTCCTCATGTTTGTCTAGAAGTCTTCTCATCAGGGCTCTATAATACAGAACTACGGCAGATATGTAATATTTAATGCAGCCGAACCGTGTATTACAATGCCGTTATGTGATGACTTTCAAAGAGAAAAGCAAGCACACTCGGAATAATGTATTATTTTATTGTTTTTAAATGTTTTCGGTCTGTTTCCGGTATTTGTTAATGACGATGTGCTGTGAGATGTGAGACTGGAATTGCACAGGGGAAAATAACGTATCTTTAGATGCGGATTTTGTAACTAATACGTTTGTGCTGTGGACCAACACTATACATTGACGGGGAAGGGAGTAGCAATAAAGATAACACCATTAAACAGTTACACAACATAACAGAAATAATATCGATAGCAGCGTCCCTAGAAACCACCTTGGTAACAATGAAAACGTTCTATGGACGCAATTTCCTGAAGTAATCTTCTATAACTAGCAAACTAAAGATCATGTGCATCCACTGCACACATAATCTGAAATAACAACTCATATTTCTCGCATCAAATGACATCAAAACGCATTTTAATGGCCAAACTAACTTTAAAATAGGCATTTTCCACCGAGAATAAAACGAAGTTCGGCCATGTTTTTTTTTTCTGCAGGGAGAAATTTGAAGATCACGTGATGTCAAACAGAGCACATGGTGTAGTCCAAACGATAGCTGGGGATTCTGGGTAGTGTAGTGTCTTCTGCCATCCTTTACTCCGAAAAAATATTTGTTTCTCAGAATCGAAGGGGAAAAATACAAAAGCATTGCACACAATTTAAACCAATCAATGTTGTGTAATTAACAAGGATAATCTGGTGTTTTTTAGTCGATGAGTAGTGCAGATATCACTGTAAAATCAATCGACAGTAAGGGGAATACTTACTTCCGAGTGTACAATTCTCCGTTATCCAATGAGAATGGACGCTCACATTGCCTTTAAGGGCAGTCGACACAAACAAATGCTGTGCTTCCATGACCGTCAAATCCCGCCGCAGAACTGACGGCAACAAAAGTCATACATTATTAAAATTAAAATAAAGAAGTAAAAACAATAAGTGTGGCTTGATATTGAGTAAGAAAAAGGTTGATAAACGCTGTGAGAATGGATCTGCGGGTAGCATTCGCTCGCGATCTCAAGTCGACTACAACATACGTTTAGGGAGCTATATAGAAGCCTATGGACATCCCGGAAAGTTGAAAATGTACGCTAAGGGCCCCCCCCTTGCTTTGGAAAAAGCCGACACAGGGGACTTGACATAACGTCAACATAGGCCGACCTGGGAGTGAGGATGCGTTGACCAGACCTACGTTAAAGACGCATTCACATGACACGTGTCAAAGGTCAACCCTAAATCCTGAGGAAATAACGTTTCCATACAATTCAAATGCATGGTCCATTACACTTTGAGGGGGACACATGTTCTCATGGATTACAATCGCAGTTTGAAACAGATGGTAAACGTTTAAAATGAAAGGGAATACAGACTAAAATGGCACCAATCGACTTGCTTATGTTTAGGAAACAAAAATACTTGTTAAGCTTGACAACAAAAATCATGATTTGGACTAAAATAAGTATGTTTAATAAGTAACTTAAGCCACAGACTTATTAATGAAATTAGTCAACGTTGACTTTTGGTTTCAAATGTGAAACAAAGCTAGTTCTCCTGGTGGAAATCCTGTGTTTGTTTGACCTCCCCATGCATACTTCCACTGTCAATATAACCTTTCTGTGATGTATGAAACAAACACAATCCAGGAAAAAATACACTTTTGTCTAAAAGCATATGACAAAGCAGTTCTGTTTTATAGAAATATAACTTTCAGGAGACATTAGCTACAAAGCCTGTTCATCATACCCTTGGTATCTTTTTGTTAACCTAACCCTAACAAACGGGATCTCCCACCCCACCATGCTAGTTATCAAACTGGTAAGTCAAGCAAGGATTTCTCCCAGTCCGGCTACAAGCATGTTCACATGTAAGGGGCAGATTTAGCAGCATCTGACCAATCACAGGTGTCAGCAAAGTGTCATATTTCACCAAAAAAGAGTAAACCAGTAACCTGTAGCAAAATATCTGTAAGTGCACGACTTGTGTGACTTCTGTAGTTGACAGAGATAAATAACATATGCTAACATATGCATATGTTCATAAGTGCAACACGTTGGTGTCGTGCACTAACAGGTCCGCAGACTGTACGCTAGGGCTATCCCGAATACCATTTTTCGGGCTCCGGATATTCGGTAGTAATCAGCAGCGAATATTCAAATGTTCAGCC
This sequence comes from Pseudochaenichthys georgianus, assembly GCF_902827115.2. Lineage (NCBI taxonomy): Eukaryota > Metazoa > Chordata > Actinopteri > Perciformes > Channichthyidae > Pseudochaenichthys > Pseudochaenichthys georgianus. Next base: position 10,769,961 of record NC_047517.1, on the reverse strand, counting down.
CGCGCGAAGGGGGGGGGGTGCGTAGTAATCAACAGCGAACCGCTTCAACACGTGTATTTCGGTTTATTCACAGCATTAAGTTTGTTATTCTACAGTATTGTTGTTTTATAGTTATTTGTTAATGTATACAACCCAATTTGTGTTCTCTGAAATTGAAAAGGATTTTGTATTGTGTTTGTTACTTTCGTTGCAGTTGTATATGTCTTAAGTGTAATTTGGCTTGGCTTCCTATTTTGTATGGTCATGCTTTTATTTTGAAGGAGAGTTAGCGCTGTTGACAGGAAGTTGTTGTTGCTATGGAAACAACGTGACAGAGATTAACGGAGAAAAAGTAATATCTACATATAAAGACGGAGAAAGTAAACAATAACGTTTATGGTTAAGTGTTAGCACCCCCCGAAGAGGCACAAGCTCTTACGTTGATATTGGAGTTTTCAATAAATTGAATATCCGAATAGCGAAATTGAAACCCGAATAGTACTGCAACTAACGAATATTCGGATATTCGGGTACAGCCCTAATGTACGCATTGCTCTGAATTGCTTTTCTCCGATTACTTATGTTTTATATACATAAGATATTTAAGTAAATACTTAATAATTAATTAACATATTCATACAATAGGCTATTTATTGCCTTCTTTCCTTCAGCCTGGAATATGAATTCATAGCCTTAATAGCCACACACTGAGCTCTGATTGGTCAGTAGATGAGTTGATCTGTTATCTCGACATAACCTTCTCCAGAGCAGGATAGGTGGTCAGCATAAGCTACTATAGGGATCTTCTTGGTAAAAGTGCACCTCCATCGTATGTTTTGTAATATTGTAATACTGCTGTAATACTGCTATTAATCCTAGTAATCTGATTACTTTTTTTGGAACCTCATTAGGTAATCCTGTTACATGTAATCCCCTATTTCTCAAGGGTGTAGCTCATCTCAATTAAAGTATGAGAGTGTTTCTAAAAACTCCTTCCAACATACAGTATATATGATCATCATAAAGAGTCTTGCCACCTAACTCTAAAGTGTTATGTGCAGTGATGTAGATCTATCCCTCACAAAATCATTTTGAAGCCTCTAAAGTTGCTTTGATTCTTAATGTCAATTTATCCCATTACACTCCTCCAAAACGCACTCCACTTTAACTGCTGGAGAACAGTATCCTTTTGTCTCTTTTAAGACATTTTCTAAATTGGGTAGAATCCATTAAGTGAGAAAAAAGCACCAATCAGCCCTTCCAGTCATTTGTCTTTATCAAGCACAAGGGAGCTCAAACAAAACCTACTCAGGTTGTAAATGGTCGAAATGTCAATTAGGAAAAAAAAAATCATCATTAGGTTTATTACTCAAATTAACAGTTCCTCTCAACAATTTAAATCATCATTGCTGTTAAAAGGGAGCAGATTTTATTATTTTTGTTCTCCCGTTTTCTTTTCTTTCCGTCTTAGTAGTCAGACACATCTCCCTTTGGACTCTGACGGAGTGATTTTGGAGGTATTATATTCTTGAGGGGTTCCAGTAATTGGATTAAATTGGTTCCAGAATGTAGCAATTTATATTATAATATCCCATTACTTCTAATACTGTTCTTAATTAATTAGCCTGATTTTTTTGGTCCGTGTTCCTGATAAGTTAAGTTGGCTCAGGAGGAGATCTGTCCCACACTTACGTCTCGTAGAGCGACATCAGTCACACACACCTGGACACAACACACACGGTGGAGGAAAACCCTGCTGCTGGCTGCTGAGCAACTGACATCCGACTGCGGACGCAGATTCGTACGGAGACACACCTGAGACGAAAATGTGACGACTAATTTATGTCCTTTTTGTTTATGTGTGTGTGCGTGGCTACACCCAGGCTGAGCAAAGTTCAATATCATCACCTGTCAGTCTCTCAGCCTTTGTCTGATTTAGCTTTTAATATGAAAAAGTAATTCTCCTTTGAATATAACAAATTAATATCATTTTCAAACAATTTCCATATGCAAATATGATTTAATCAAGTAAATGAAACTGTAAATTGCTGGAGGGCTAAAAATGAGTGTGGGTGGGTATAAGCTTGTTAGAGTGTGTGTGTGTGTGTGTGTGTGTGTGTGTGTGTGTGTGTGTGTGTGTGTGTGTGTGTGTGTGTGTGTGTGTGTGTGTGTGTGTGTGTGTGTGTGTGTGTGTGTGTGTGTGTGTGTGTGTGTGTGTGTGTGTGTGTGTGTGCGTGTGTGTGAGTTATGAACAAGTGTTATTACTTTAAGTATTTCCAATTTAGGATTTTTATTGATACTACATTTATTGAAATTATTTTGTTGTTCTATATTCAAAAATAAGAAATTCAATAATATAAGATTAACCTAAAAATTGCTCAACTCTCTGACTACATCTTGCACATGTTGCACACATGTCTGCACAGCCCTCCACTTTAAATATAATTCACTGGAGTTTGCCATATATTGTAATATTACGGAAGATGATTAGGGCCACATTCATTTTTTTTTGGGAGGATTTGAAAAAAATATGTATTTTTTTGTTCTGAGAAAAAAGTCAGAATTCTGACTTTAATCTCAGAATTCTGACTTTTTTATTTTTGGGAGAAAAAAAAATCTGAATTTCAAGTCAGAATTCTGAGATTAATGTCAGAATTCTGAGTTTTTTCTCCGAAAAAAAATTATGTTTTTTTGTTTTGAGGAAAAAGTCAGAATTCTGAGATTAAAGTTAAAATTAAAGAATTCTGACTTTTTTTCAGAACAAAAAAACATAAATTATTTTAATTGTTTTCAAATCCTCCCAAAAAAAATCATGTGGTTTTTTACCTACTATTACAACTTAGATTGTTTATGTTTTCGCACCACCAGACACCAAAGCAAATTCCTTGTAGGCCTATGTGTAAACGTACCTGGCAATAAAAATGATTCTGATATTCTGCAATATGTAAAAAATCACAGGAATAATAACAATCATTTTAAACTTAAATGCGCCAAGTTAGTGCATCAAAATTAAGAGGACAGACTACTTTCGGCTCTTGTAAACAATTTCTTAATAAAATAATGTTGGTGCACATGCATACAACCCAGCTGCAGCTACGCAGAGCTTAAAATCCGACCAAAAACTGGACAAATGCACCCTAATGGTACTACATGGCAGTGTCCAAGGCAGTATTATTCTTGTTGACTGAAAAAACACTGCTTTCTGTGGCTGGAAATGGGATTGAAGAAAGCAGATAATGTGCAATGGAAAACCAAAACACAGAGCTTCAGGTCAGACATTATGGAGTTGACTGATTCCGTGATCTTCCTGGAAATTACTGAAAAAGAGACACAAAAGATTAAATATTGCAACTCTTACCTGAAGATTGTGCCTTCTTTAGTCACATGTCTTGATTCTGATCAGTTTCTCAAGCTATAAAGCATCATCATTTTTCTTGTTAGAAGCTACTCTGTTATGGGTGCAAATTACGACAGTATGTCACCTTTGTAATATACTTTAATGTATTGATAAGAGAAGTGATTATCTTTAAAATAAATTCAGAGGTGTTTGATGAACATTTTTTTATGACAAAGATGTCACAAGAGTTGTTGTCCAGTGATCTGATAGTGTATTACTTGCTGGCTATTCGTTTTATATGTAATCTCTTCCCATGGCCCGCAGCACTGGACTCAGACAGTCATATTTTTCACCGGAGCTTGTCATTCCTCGCTATGAATAATTTGGAGCTATTCTTGGGGCTAGTGCTATCACTCTTCAAGCAGATACAGCAGTGTGAGACACACCATCATCTGCTTTCACAGCTCCCTTCTTGCAGCCATTTAGGATTGTTCTTGATTTTCTTTAGGAACTGTGAAATGTTGCGAATGGCGTCCACACAACTCAGAGACAAACTTCATAACAAGTGGCGGCCTTGTCCAAAAAGTATCATCACTTGCCAGCATATTTTTTGAATCAGTTTTGACTCAGTTAAACTTAAAACATACAGATAGTTTTAGTGTGTTTTACCAATGTTCTAAAAAATGTGTAGGCAAACTAATCAGCAGTTATCAGTAACTTAACTACCCAAAACTACCGAAAAGTATCTATCATCTTTTTGTATTTTTGACATACTGTATGTTCCTGTAGCCTACCAGTGAAATATGATTTATTGCAGGTCTTTCTTAGGCTAACCACAAAACATTGGACATCCCAAACATAACATTTCATAGATGTAAGTTGTAAGATGTAAGATGTAAGTAATGTAATGTAAGTTCCAACACTCCACTGGTTTTATATGTCAAAACCAATTTACTGGTCATAGTGAGTATTAATGAGACTTTGTGTCTACCCCAATTGTATGATATCTTCTGTGGCCATTGTGGGGGATTTGTCATTCTGAACAAAAATATTTTGCTGAATGTCAATGCTTCAACAAAATATCTTGGTTTGGGGATATAAAAAAAGATATTTTTCAAACTTGAGCTTTGAAAGATATAGGAAATTAGAGGTAATGTTCAAAGAAATGCAGACAACATTTTAATGATTTCTTAGCCTTTGATTTACATTATTCTTATTTTTTTATTTCCCTAAACTTTATCAAAGTAAAATATATCTATATCTTTAAATATGAGGCTATAGCCTTTGTGTATTGATCTGTTGACCACTATACTTCTGTGCTGAAAAAACTAAAGCCCCTGATATTCTCCTAAATGGACAGCGGGATGGTCAGCAGACAGTTATGGTTCTGAACTACATTAGGTGTCTGAATCAGCAAACATGTTTTCCTTCACTGCAATACAGATGTGACATATGTATTCTGCTGGTACCTTCTACCCAGTCTGCTATGGGCATCTGCTCTAACTGACCTATCTGCATTAGTAAAACTAGAGTAAAATCAAACTGAACTTCAGATTTTATGATGGTCTTTACCTTTAAAGCGCCCAGGTCCCCTGCTTACCTCTATGAAAGTGTATCTACTCAAACATGAATAAACGTAGGCCATATCTGTAAAGGCATGGCCTCATTGGAACACTAAAATGTATTTTATACAGTAGCAATAAAGAGGTTAGGGCTGCATAACCACTCTCTGCTACTACAGTAGAAGTATTTTAAAGGTGTATCCATTGTCTTAGCAGATGTGTTTTATCCCACCTAATAAATATTGTCAAAGTGCGCCCCTATTTAAATAACCAAGATGCTGAAAAACTCATTCATGGATTCATCTCAAGTACGTTTGACTACTGTGACTCTCACTTTAGAGGTCGCCTAAAAGTCAATTGAGAAAAGACAGCTGCCAGACTTAACAAAACCAAGAAACACAGATGACATTACTCATGTTTAGGCTGTTTAGATAAGTCTTTTATTAGCATCCTCCTATAATTGGTCTTTTAGTCTTTCTTTTTAATGTATATTTATTTTCTAGGTCTGTATTGCCTTTATTGAGTGGGTGCCAGCTTTGAACTTTTTGAATTTCTATTTATTTATTTTAATTCTCTTGACTATTTTATCTCGTTATATCTCACACAGGCTCCGCCCTCTACTGGACTCTATGGGTACTACTCTCAACCATGCTATGCGAGCATTCACCGACTGAGTTGCATAAACGTAGCCGGCCAATCGGGGCGAGCCTACCTGAATGCGCGCGCAGGCCCACAGTATATAAGGCGGCTCCTCCTCCTGACTGTCATCTTTTTCCTCTTCAGCGAGCAGGACAACACCTGACAGAGGAAAGTAAAACGTTTGTAAAAAGAAGAAAGAAGTTATCATACCTTCATGGAGTCGCCACTTCTAGAGACCCGGGCCTCGTGCCCTGGCTTAATAGCGCGCGCCAATCCCCACCACCTCTGCTTCGAGTGTTTGGGGGACCAGGATATGGCCGAGACGGTGCCATTCACATTCGCCATTCCAGCGGGGCGGATGGCTCCGTTTGCCGGGGGGCAGGATGACGAGGACTTCTCGTTGTCGGGCACTTCCGGGTCCGGCGTTCATGGAAGTCCACCGCCCAGGTCTGTCCGCCAGGACGACCCCCTGGTGATAACCATGGCGGCTGCCGCGTGACAGGGCGGCTGCAAATAAAGGTGTTGGGCGTCTCGCTGATTGCTCTTCCGCAAAATGCCCCCACCTCACCGGATCAGAGCGAATATTTGGCTGCAGCATCGGCCAAATTAAAATCCTGGTCCACGGTGTGGCCACCGGTGCTTGCCGTGTGATGTCCCTGGCCACAGTGGGATCACGCCGCATCAGGGTCGGCTCTAGAACAAAACGAATGGGGGGGGCAATAATTTACCACGAGGGGGCACACACTGCCGTCAACAACCAACACACAAACACCAACGCAACTTCAATTTAAAAAAAACATGCTGTAAAATCTATTGTCTTTCACACACATTGCAGGGTTGTAGTGCTATTTTTTTTTCGTGCTTATTTATTGCAAGGAAGTTGTTATACATGAGTTTTGGTCTTAATATGCTCTGCTCAATATGGGCCTAATAAGGAGTACCACAAGAATAGTAATTCTCCCATAATAACACAAATATGATCTATTCTTATGTAACAAGACATGAAACTATAAGTCTTAATTGTGTCTAAATAACTCAAAATTAGGTATTTCTATCTAAGAACATGTTCCCTATTTTAAAGTGAAATCTTGTTCATAACCAATAAGCTAGTAGTTTGACTCTAATTAGGTATTTCTATCTAAGAATATGTTCCCTATTTTAAAGTGAAGTCTTTGGCATTAACACCATATCCCTACATGCATTGCGGCTAAAACATCCAATCAGCGAGCTTAAACCATAGCATGATGCTCGAAATGTCCCTTATAGGCCTATGTCTGTTTCCGGTTATTTTTATTTTGAAATTCAGTTCCTGACGGACGCCAAAAAGCCCGAGATTATGGAATTAAACAAATAAATAAAAACAAGGATAATTGTGTGTTATTGGTGATTATTACATGGCTTAGTTGAATACTCGATTCTGATTGGTCAATTCAGAACACGTGACACATTGTTAATACCGAACAGACAGACCGCTGTCAAGGACTTATTGACCGTTGTTAAGGACGCTCACATCTTCAGAAAGAAGTCCGGTCGATTTAACTGTATACAGTTGGGCCGAAAAGCAAACTGCATGCAGTTTGCTTTTCGAACTGGGACAAGAAAAGCAGCGGAGAAGTAACGGGGCAGAAACCCTCCTTTTTACGCAGCGGTCCAGACATAGACATCAAACGGCGACACATATTCACTTGCCAGTTACTTTGTCATTAGGGCAGGGATATCTAGATACTTTCCAATGTTTGACATCATGAATTGTGCTACTTTTAAAGCAAGGAGCGATGTTTTCAAATCTGTAATCAAAAAGCTCCTCAAAAACGCAAGCAGGTCCTACCGTTGGCTTTTCAAACTGACAAGAGACGCTCTCACTGTTTTTCAAATGTAACAGTTTGAAAAGCAAGCAAACTGTCTGATTGTCTTTAGTTTTCCGCTGTCGTGTGATAGCAACATGGAGGATTTTAACATTCATTTTAATATATTTGGAGAGCACAGTAATTTGGAGTAATAGTTAGTGGCTGATGAGTCCCCAGTGAAGAAAAGAAAAAGACAAGAGGGACAAGAAAACAGCGGAGAAGTAACGGGCAGAAACCCTCCTTTTTACGCAGCGGTCCAGACATATACATCAAATGGCAAAACATACAGTGTGCAGTTACTTTGGCATCAGGGCAGGATATCGAGATACTTTCCAAGGTTTGACATAATGAATTGTGCTACTTTTAAAGCAAGCAACGATGTTTTCAAATCTGTAATCAGAAAGCTCCTCAAAAACGCTATCGAAGCAGTTCCTGCCGTTGCTACGTTAGTTCAAACAGTAACATCGGACTATTTTTCTTCGCGGATGCATGTCAATTTAAATCAATACATACAACTATTTTTTAAATCAATAAAATCATTTTCTAAATCCATAAAAGCATTTCAATTAATATTGGGAGTCATAACGTTACTTTGTTGAGAATGTGGCCATGTAATAAGCGGGATAATGTGCAGCGACTTGGTCATTATGGGGAAAAGAACACCTTCATGCCTATCTAGATCCCTCCGCTTCGCGTCGGGCTCCTGATCAGCCTGTCGGTGTTCTTTTCCCCATAATGACCGCGTCGCAGCACATTATCCCTTACGTAAATAACAGTGTGTTATTTAGAAAAGAATAACAAATTAGAAGGAAAAAAATATTTAAAAGGCTCTGAGCCCCATTTCTTTTCCTCACAGACATAAAAAAAAGTCCGACATTATACGATTTAAAATAAAAACAATAATCGTGGAGTAAGAACATGTCTTTATGAACCCCACAGCTTCCAGTTTTCCAAGACCCGAACGGACAAAAAGACGTGCTGCAGGCACAAAACATAGCCTACTACCAATAGAAATACATTGCTTTTAAAATCGTTCTGTGTGACACGAAAAAAAGGGGGAAATCGTGTTGGTGAACACGAATCAATAGATTAAATGTCGTGACTAACGCGAAATGCCATGAGACTGGGTTGCTTTATGTGTTGTCCTGTCTCAGTGTGAACATAGATTAAACAGCCAGCCAAACTCTTTTGAGAGCCAGGGAATGAGCAGCCATGCTCCTTTATTGAGTTATTTTGCAGTCCACTGACATTCAAACGGAGTGAAACTATAAAAAAAGAAGAAGTTACAAGGCACTTAATGATCTCATACTGTACATGCAAGTGTAACAGATTAACACATGGGGCCGCTAAGTGTAAACAAGGTGAATAAAGCTAATGCTAGCTGTGCAATAAGCATGTATACAGGCTAGTATGGCTAACGCTAGCATGTATGGCTAACACTAGCATGTATGGCTAACGCTAGCATGTATGCTAACGCTACCGTGTATGCAAATGCTAGCGCGAATGCTAACGCATTTTCTCATTGTGCTTAAACATCTCCAAATGACATCACATAAACACAATACATGTTACTAATCCGTACAGTCATTGCTATATGACGGACTTGACCCTTTTACTCTTCAGGTTGCATAGGGAAAATTAGTAGCAGTCTACTGCCATGCTATTCAGTTCACTTTCTCCTAAATCCTCTACCCGGTTTCCTATCTAACCTTCAGTACAAATTTTACAAAAATATAAATGTGCAAATATTAAACATACAGGTCAATATCACATTGCTATTGGTAGCTGAACTGTCAATACCCCAAAACATATTCTTAGATATAAATACTTAATTTTGAGTTATTCAGACACAATTAACACTTATAGTTTCATGTCTTGTAATAAGAATAGATCATATTTGTTAAGTGTTATTATGGGATAATTACTATTCTTAGGGTAGGCCTACTACTGCCATGTATTACTAGGCCATATTGAGCGGAGCATATTAAGACCAAAACGCATGTACAACAACTTCCTTACTTGCAACAAATAAGCACTAATTAGAGGGTTATTGAGGAAAAACTCTCAACTAATGGCTTATTACTGGTAGACTATGGTCATGTAGAATACGGCATTAATAAGTGTTTTATAATGACTAATAAAGAACCAATATACTGCTAATATGCATGTTAATTGCAACTAGTTGATGGTTAATTGGTGTACCTTAATATAGAGTGTTACCGGGTTTTCTATTACGACCTCATAGTCATGGCCAGGTCCAGGGAAGGGGCAAACACAGCCCAATTGATCCAAGTGGGGATTGAGGTCAATTGGAAGAAGAGCAGTCCCATACCTCACCAGCAGGTAGAGTATCTGGGGATTTTGCTCGATGCAGGCAGATTACTTGCCACCATGTCAGAGAGCAGACAGGCATCCCTGCTTCAGGCAGTTTGCAGACTGCGACAAGGGGCAACAGTGACAGCTTTGACCATCATGCAGACTCTGGGTCTCATGGCGGCTGCTCACCTCGTGGTACCGCTGGGGTTACTGCATATGCATCGCCTGCAGAGGTGGTTTGCCGGCCTTCGTTTAGATCCCAATAGGCACAAACAACGTCTGGTGACCATCCCCCCTCAGTGGAGGGCAACCTCCGATACTGGGGGACCCCGAAGCATCTGCGGAGGGGAACTCCACTGGGGCAGGTGACCTCCTACATCACGGTGTTCACAGATGCATCTGTGACAGGATGGGGGGGGACGTGCCAAGAGAGAGCTATAGGTGGTGGCTGGCCTTTGACAGAAACTCAGAACCTTCTAGAGCTACGGGCAGTAGTACTGATCCTACAGCACTGCAAACCCTTACTACAGGACAAACATGTGCTGGTGAGGTGCGACAACCGCACCACAGAGGCTTACATCAACAGGCAGGACGGAGTCAGCTCCGCCGTCTTGTTTAGCGCAGCGGAGAACCTGTGGTTGTGGGCCTCAGAGAATGTTATTATCTTTAAAGGCCCCCCCCATATTCCGGGACTGGAGAACAGGGGGGCCGACCTCACGTCAAGAGGAATGAATGGTGGTTCTCCTTGGCTCAGCAGGATAATCCACCCTTGGTGGTAGACACGTTTGCACACGAGCCATGGCCAAGATAGCTGCTCTACGCCTTTCCACCGCAGGTGCAATATGGACGTTACCCACTCTGGGCCAACCTCTCCAGGCCTGGCTCCTGAGAGGGACAGGCCGAGAGGGGGTGGACTGTCTGACAATGTTATTCAGACTATCCAGGTAGCAAGAGCAGGATCCACCACAGCCTGTTACAGGACGAAGTGGTTGGGATTCCAGCGGTGGTGTGAAGAAAGGAGTGTAGAGCCTCTATCATGTACATTGGGCTCTATTCTGTCCTATTTACAGATACTGGTGGACAGGGGCTTGCTCATTCCACAAATAAGGTGTATGCAGCAGCCATTTCATCCTGCCATGAGGGATTTGGCGGCAGGTCAGCCTTTAGTCAACCGCTTATGGCGCGTTTTTTGCAGGGGGTCAGGAGACAGCGCCCAGTGGTGCATGTCTCCACCCCACAATGGGATCTGACGATGGTGCTCGAGGCTCTGGTCACAGAACCATTTGAGCCTCTGGAGCTCTCCTCCCTGAAGGAACTATCATTGAAAACAGCATTGCTGCTTGCCTTAACTTCGGCCAAGAGAGTGTCCGAGCTGACCGCTCTGTCGGTGCACCCGGGTTGCCTTTTGATTCGAGGTGACCGTAGCGGGACGACACTCAGACCGAACCCCTCCTTTGTTCCCAAGAATCTAAGGAGTTCGTTCGGGTCGAGGGCTTTACAGTTAGACGGCTTTAGTCTTCCACCCTATATTGGGGACAAGGAGGCTAATTTGCACCTCCTCTGCCCGGTGCGTGCGCTGGCATGTTATATACTGTAGGGTGCACGGCTTCCATTAGGCGCACTGAACAGCAGTTTGTGTGCTTTGGGGATGGTGTGGCCGGTAAAGCTCTGTCCAAGAAACACCTGACAGGATGGCTCTGCGAGTGCATTTCATATGCTTATGGACAGGCGGGGAGAGCCTGAGTGGCTGTTAACTAAAGGCCGGTCAGGGGCAGTGTGATGGGTCGATGTTGTTGGACGACAGGGCGTTTATCCATCAGGGCTCCACCCACTGTACCCATAGAGTCCAGTAGAGGGCGGAGCCTGTGATTATATACTAGGGTTACAATACGTAACCCCCCGTTTTATCTCCTTGTATCTTCTTCGTATATATCATATTCATATGTTGCATGCTTGAGATGTTGAGAATTTGAGCTGAATTTATTTATTTTTATTTTTAAACTTGTGGTTGTGTGCCATATTGTTAAAGAACGTTGAGCTGCATCCTATGTATGAAAAGTGCTCAACATAATAATTATTTCAAGGTCTGGGACCATGCCGACTGCAATACATGATGTAGTTCAAGAGATGAAGAATTAGACTAAGAGATAGAGTGATCAGAGACAGAGAAATGTATTTAAAAACATTATGCAGCCTTTGTTATTGGCCAAATCATAACTAAAGGACAGCAAGTTAGAAAATAAAACACACCTGAGCTACACATGACTTTTTGAACCGCTTGACGTTGCCTAGGAGAAGCTTATCTATTGTCACGCCGATGAGCGGCAGGAATGTAATTCGACATTACATGAGGTCGGACACTGGCGGCTTACTGCTGTGACACATCCGTGACATGCTCCGAATTAACATGCAATGGTGTCAATTAAAAGCATGAAATACACTTAGGGGAATGTTTTCCCCCGTAGCCGAAAACAGCCTGAGACAAAGTGACTGGGGACGACGTGCGACGTGTTTCTATCACACTGTTTACATGAAGTGTCTGCAGAAGTGACAATTGGCACCAAGCACAAATTCTTCATGGGTGATTATCGAGTTGGACAGAGTTTCACACGTCGTACGATCTGCATACGGAGGTAAGAAATACTTTTCAACCTATTGTCTCAAACACAGAACGAGTTACACCCCCGGTTTGATTACTAGTGTCCCTGCCAAGAGTACTTTGAAGTCGAGAGCATGCACATTTGCTCAGCCCTGTCACCAATATTTCATCGGCACTGTTTGAGTGAGGATGTGCTCTTTCATCACACTAAACAGCGGTGGTGTTTGTTCAGCGGCATTCTATTTTTTCCACGTCCCATTGTTGTCCTCTTGCCGCGTATCAGCTCACAACTGGGACTCACACGAGTGTGGGATTGTGTCTCGGCTTGACGTACTGAAAAAAAACAATGGAGGTACTTCAAGGGATAGATAATGACGGACGGACAAGGGTACAACGTTTGCATGGAAAAGAGCAAGTGTGTGTGTGTTCACCCCCTACGCTGCAGTCTCACAGTGTCTCAACTTCTGCTGCTCATCGTCTGTGGTGTAATAACAATATCACTCATCTCATATCCTCAGCTTACTTTGCTTCCCCTGCTGCCGCCCCCTCGCTCCACATTTATCATATTCATTTGATATTCAG